>NW_016908250.1:2127489-2129343 GCF_001483705.2 Eufriesea mexicana | reverse complement strand
TATTATAAATTACTTAACTTATATTTATTTATTTTAAATAGATATAATTATATTATTAATTAACTAATTTTAAGTTAATAAAATATGTTAACATTTATTTTCAAAATATTTACCTAATTCAAGTTCAATAACAGAATAAATTAAATAATCTGAAAATTTATTTAATTTAAATGATGAAAAATAATGTAAAAGAAAATTAAAAGTATAAAAGATATTTAAATTAATATAAGGATATTCAATAGTTTCATATTCTAATCATGTCAGCATTAAATAATTATTAATAAAAAATCAATAATAAATTTGATTTATTGGATAAAGCTTTCAATTTAGTAAATTTCTATTAATTTAAAGAGGTGAAAAAAATAATGTAGCGACCAGCATTCTCGTCCTCGCCACTAGATGTCTTCGGGGACATTCCCGCCAGTCCTCGGGAAAACCTCCAGTTCCTATAAATATAACTTCCCGACCTTCCAATCGTATCCCAGTGTCTAAGGCAGGATCAGCTAGGGCAACCTTACTGATGAATCCGCTAGCAGGCCCGGGACGAAACGTATCCCTTCCATTTCCTACCGTCCCATCTAGCTACGCCGCCATTGAGGAAACCACCGACTAGCTTGACATCAAGAATGAAGGTGGGGAGAGGACCCCCACAATACAATTATAATTGAAGAAATTAAACCTAAAACTTCTCCTAATTTATTAGGAACAGAACGTAAAATTGAATAAGCAAATATAAAATATAATTCTGGTTTAATATGAAGATGATTAATTATTGAATTTGCTATACTAATATTATCAGGATCTCCAAAATAATATGGATGTTGAAAATTTATAAACATAAAAATTTGTAAAATTAAAATAAATCCCAATAAATCTTTAATTGAAAAATAAGGATGAAATGGAACTTTATAAATATTTCTATTTATTCCAATTGGATTATATGTTCCATACAAATGTGAAATAATTAAATGAGTTAAAACGAATAATAAAATAATTACAGATGAAATGAAATGTAATGAAAAAAATCGATTTAATGTTGCATTATTAATGGAAAATCCACCACAAATACATTCAACTAATAATTGTGTAATGTAAGGAATAGCTGATGGTAAATTAGTAATGACATTTGCACCTCAAAAAGATATTTGTCCTCAAGGTAAATTGTAACCTATGGGAACTGCTACTATTGAAATTAAGAAATTAAAATTCCAATGAAACGAACTATTATTAACTTAAAAGAATAATAAAATAAATTTCGTGCAATATGTAGATATATTATTATAAAACAAAATGATGCTCCATTTATATGAATTAAATGAATAATTCATCCAGAATTTATATCTTTCATAGTATAAGAAATTCTATTAAATGCTAAATTAATATTTGGACAATAATGCATTGATAATAAGAATCCTGAAATAATTTGTAAAATTATTAATAAGAATAATCCTAAACATGATCCAAAATTTCAAAAATTATTAATATTTATTGTTGTAGGTAAATTAATAAATCTATAAATTGATTTTAAAATTTTATTTGATTCTAAATATGTATAATTAAACATTTTGAATAATTTCACGTAATCTTTCTTCATTTATTGCACCAATTTTTATTGATAAATATAAAATAATAAATATAAATATAAATATTATAAGAATAATTTCATTACTATTATGATAAATATTTTTTAATTCAGAAATTAGTAATGATTCGTTACTAAAGTCAAGCTTAAAAAAATATTTAATTAAATAATTTTTAAATAAAGAATATTTTTTGTAAATAAATATTAAAATATAAATTAAAATTAAAATATTCAATGAAAAATTAAATTCATTAATTTTAATTTGGGAAAAT
>NW_016908250.1:2072896-2127407 GCF_001483705.2 Eufriesea mexicana | reverse complement strand
TAATATAATTTTCTCGCGATTAATTTTCCTTTAGCATCACCAGCTTCTTCAATTCCTCTGATGCTTCATTTTCCTCTTTCAATGTTATGACAAACAGCACCCTAGGATAATCATCCACAATTGCGAAGTTGTATCTTTTTCCTCCCACTGACATGGGTGCAATTGGTCTAATTAAGCCCATGTGCCGTAAATCAAGAATATGCTCTGTGTTACGTTCCTTCCCTCTTGAATGGACTTTTCTACAAATCTTGCTTTGTACGCACATTCACATTGCTTACGTGTTTGTCCACTTATCATCCCAATTACAAGTTCATCTTTTTACATTTCTTCAATTACTCTAGTATTTACATGTCTCAATCACCGATGCCGTATATCTTCATTGTTTATTGCCTTGACAATCTCATTCTTTATTGCCACTTCCCGTATGCAATACGCGTTGCCCTGACGTATTGCTCTCATTTCACTAGTCTCACCCTCCTTATATACATATATATACATCTGCTCCATGCTTATCGAATTTGATACTGTAACCATAGTCAGCGATTCTTCCAACAGATATCAAATTTGTATTTATGTTTGGGACATGTAATACATTCTTTAGTCTTAGCCATTCTTCAATAAACATTTGCTTTATTATAACCTCACGTGTGCCTCTTGACTTTAATTTTTTCATCTCTTTGTCAGTCAGAGTATCTCATTCTTCATCTTCTATTTTTTCAAATATCATTATATCACAGGTTATGTGACTTGTCTTGGAATCCAAGAGCCCAGTTGTGTCTGATATATTCTTATATGTTCTATGCTCTTCTTAATTCCTGGCTTTCTCATACCTTTGGTCATGTACAGCCATATCTGCTTCATCTGTAGTCTTCATAGTCACATCCTGTCTGCCACGTCTATGTCCATTTCCTCTTCTATCGTTACCTTTTCCTCTGTAGCCTCTTCCACATGGAGTGCTATGTCCTTTTTTTAACGTATAATTGGAATCAATTCCTAAGGGAAGTTATGCGTAATTCTGTTGGCGTGAGTATCAAGACATGACATGAAAAATGGATTACTTTCTATTCACTTGTTAGAATGTTATTAAATATTAAATCTATCGTTTGTATCCAGGGGGTACTGACTTTTCAGTCGTCTGATATGTACAGAACTGTCAGTCAGATCAGGCACGAATGGGTTCGGATGGTTAGCCAGCCTTGAGATGTAGCGATTACGGAAATTGTATATTTCTTCTTTATTTGTTGGAATCTTTAAGTCTTGGTAGATTCTCTCGTTGATGAGATACCATGGGGCCTTTGCGATGGTTCGAAGCGTTTTTGACTGGTAGCGTTGGAGGATCTCCATATTAGAAGTGCTCGCCGTATGCCACAGTTGGATACTGTATATGCAGATCGGTTTGAGTATAGATTTGTGTATTGTGATTTTGCTCTCTAGGTTTAGATTTGACTGAGGTAACCAGTTGTATTTTCTAACCATGCCACTTAAGGTGTTACGTTTGGATTTAAAGTGTTCTTTCCATATCATTCTCCTATCAAGTATCATTCCCAGATACCTTGCTTGTTTATGTTGTGCAATGGTAGCATTATTAATTAATACTGTTGGACAATAGTTTTCACGTAATATAGAGGTGACGTGTACGGGTTTAGTTTCGTTTATTTTAATTTGCCACTTATTAAACCACTTTTCAATTGCGTTAATGTGATACTGTAGGCATTCAGTGGCCATATTAGGGTCTTTGTGGAATGCTAAAAATTCCGTGTCATCTGCAAATGTAGCTGCAGTTACTTGGTCACTATTGGGCAAATCAGGCGTGTATATAGTGTAGAGTAACGGGCCGAGCATGCTACCCTGAGGGACACTCGATTTGATGGGGAAGGTCTGAGTAACCGAAACCAAATACTTTACTTTGAATTGTCTGCATGTTAAGTAAGATAACGATACTTTGAAGTATGGGTAAGGTAATAGCGTTTTCAGTTTGTATACGAGGCATGTGTGCCAGACCTTGTCAAAAGCCTGTTTGACATCTGAAAAGACTGCAGAGCAGTATTTTTTCTTCTCCATGTGCACTTGCTCAATTGTCGAGTGGCTTTTTCGAAAGCCTAATTGCTGACTTGGGGTACCATCCATCTCAGTCAGTAGTGGGTTGAGACGTTTGGTAAACATTTTCTCAAATACTTTAGACAAGTGTGAAAGTAAACTAATTGGTCTATAGGAGGAAACCTCGTGTATCGGTTTCCCCGGCTTACGAATAATAATAATAATGGACAACTTCCAAACAGATAGGAAATATCCCAGACTGAGGTTGGCGTTATAATGCTCGTGATTAGTGCAACACCTTTTTTGGGAGTTCTTTGATGTTTCTATCATTTATCATGTCATGTCCTGGAGCTTTTTTAGGTTTTAGGTGACAAATTGTTAGCTTGCTTTCTTTAGATGAGAAAGGTGATATTTGCTGACTTAGTTGGCATGGGGTATTAAGGAAATCAAGTATTTGGGCATCGTAAGACAATGAAACAGAAGAATGAGGTTTAAAGATTTACGCAAAGTGTGCGGCAAATGGATCAGCTTTATCCATGGAACTCCATTCCCATCTGCCACATGGTGTTCGAATTGGGGGAATTATTTGATGCGGTCTAAAATGTTTTTTTGTCGCCTTCCAGAGAGAGCAGTCTGAATTAGCGTTAAGGGTCAAGTTGCTTAGATATTTTTAAATTCAGTCAAATTATTTAACGTTTGTTTACCATTGATATGTCTACTTCTTTTCCACATTCTTCTACGTCTTCTTTTTTCATCAATTTTGATTCTGATGTGGACAGGTAGTTCTCTACGGGTAATGTGTTCAATATCTGGAGTGGAAGGGTGAACCGCGATTATTATGCTTTGAGTCAGATAGTCCATTGCGTGATCAATATCCTTTCTAGTTTTTAAAGGAACAGGAGCTAAGGTACTATCATTGAAGAACGTACGGAAGTGTGACCAATCTATTAGTTCATTATATATGCAAGAAGATGGCCTGTTCTCTATTATGGTGGAGTTTATTGTGACTATGATGGGGGAATGATCAGAAGTCAGATCAAGTGAGGAGTTGATTTGAATATATCTCGGTGATATATGTCTAGTTATGAGAAAGTCGAGCAAATCTGGAAGCTTATTTGGGCCAATTGGCCAACAAGTTGGTCCTCCAGTGCTCATGTGTTCCAATTTGTTTGTTCGAATGCCCTTTAGAAGGGACCTTCACCTCGGGTTTATAATCCTGCTACCCCACTGGGAGTACTTAGCATTAAAATCCCCACTACATAGGAATTTTATATCTCCGGTTGCGAAATATTCGTCAAATTCTTCCTGGATGATATTGTATTTCGGAGGGCAGTAAACAACTTAAAATATTGTTGGACAGGACTATTCCTCAACCATGACGTTAGTTGCTTGCAGATATTCTTTCTTATGCTGTTTAAGTTCGTAGTGTTTAATGTTCGATTTAATTATAACAGCAGAACCTCCGTGAGCCTTTCCACTAGGATGATCAATGTGGTAAATTTTATAGCCATAGATTTTTATGAAACTCTTGTCTGAAAAATATGTTTCTGAAATAAGCATAATTTGAATGTCATTATGTATTAAGAAGGATTCCAGTTCCTTTTTACTTTGACCAATGCCATTGGCATTCCAGCAAGTGATGCGTAGCAGTTTCATTTTCGGAGATTAGGGGAAAGCATCGTCGTGATAGTTGTTAGGAGAGATGGCTAGTAGTTTGTTTGTTCAATTTGTCTTCAATCAGTTTCTCTAGTCTGTATATGTTTGGCGTCATTGTATATATTAGTATTATTAGTGTTCATACATCCTTGTGTTTCGAGAGTGGCATTGTTTTGATAATGATCCCACCGTACTCCCTCAGCATAGGTACGAGAGGAGGGATACTATGTCCTTTTGACTTATTACAATCATATTATGTATGACCAAATCTCAGACAACTGAAGCATTTTAGTTTGCCACTACACTCATTTGCTTTATGTCCCTTTTTGATAGTATTATAGCAATTCACATCACTATATATAATGTCTCTCACTTTCCTGACACCTTCAAAGTCTTTCGTTACTTTGTCGTCTCTTCTCTTGTCCTTTCTGGTCTCTTCATGGCTTAGAGCATATCTTATTTCTCGCAATGTTGTACTTCTTCGGCCTTCGAATATTCTTACATTCTGCTCATACTCTGACATCAGGTCTCGCATAACATACATTTCAATTTCATACCCCTCTGTATGTTTACCTCATTGGCCACAATGACTTTTTAATTCTGTTGCTCTATCCATAAATTCATCGATGCTTCCCTCCCTCTTCATGCATATACATGTCACTTCATACAATGCCCTCACTCACATTTCATCTCTATCCGCAGCCATGTTATCCCGAATCAAGAGCCACAGTTTGTCTACATTATTCTCCGTAGTAGATTTCAATAACTGAGACTTACTCATTGTCTTGATTGTCTCTGTTCTGGCTACATACTTGTCATCGCCCCATGCGTTCCATACTTTTAATTTTTCTTCATATTGCGATTCTCCTTCCTCTGGTTGTTTATGAGCACTCACATTTACCACATCTCTCGATAACTTTTTGGCTCGCAGGATATCCTCAATTTTTTTCGTCCAAAGAAAGTAATTATAGTATCATCTAATTTTTCTATATCATTTATGCTTCACGTGTCTCCTCTCGTAATCTCACTTTTGCACGTGCCAACTGAAATCCTCTACACTCCTTTCCTACATCCACGCTTTGCTATAAATTTCAGGTGGATTTATAATTAATATACACATATAATATATCTATATATATGCTTTTTAATATTAACAAGTATCGATACTTTGGTATAAGCTTGTACCCTATATACCTTCTCACGTCTCGCACTCACGATTCTCACTTACGCCGTTCATTCCGCAACACTACCAACCTAATTTTCTTTCCACCGTCAACCTGTTCCCATTCTCACCACCTGAACGCCATCTCGCGCACATACTGGAAACCTATCCTCACAAATATAATTTCTAATATTACTGAAAAAAATAAATAAATAATTGATTCAATTTTTTTATTATTTAATATAAAATTATATCTTGTAGATGAGGCAAATCCTAAAAAGATTAAAATAATTGAATTGAATAAAGCAATTGTAATTGAAATAAGTATAAATATTCCTTATGGTGAGAAAATAGTTCCAATTCGAACTGATGGTGGTATATATATACATAAAAATAAGATCATTAATAATATTATGAATACGTGATATTATTAGTGAAAGAGTTCATCAAGGAATACATATTACTTACATTCTAAATTTTTAAAAATTTAGAATAATATATAATTAATTAAAATTAAATGAAAATAAAAATTTACATTTTAATTTTGGCTCAAAAATTTGATTAAATATTAATATTATATATGAAATAAATTAGATAAGCCTTCTAACTTTATAAATTATTATTAAAATATTATTTCTTTACTTAGAAAATTAAAAAATTTTCCTTAATGATTCCAAAATTATACTTTTTTATTATGAACTATCCAAATTATAATTGAAACAGAAAAAGAGGCAATTTATTGTTAATAAATTTATTGAATTTAATATTCCAATTAAAAATTAAAATTTATATAATTTAAATTTAATATATTACATTTGGTAAATATGCAGTTTAGCGGCTTTGTCCTAAGCACGTCCTAGGCGTCAAGCAACATACTGATCACCCGTTATATATGCTCGCCGGGGTTGATTTATAGAAAGAATCAATAAGCGATCCTTTGAAACCGATCCACGGCCCACGTACAGGCGGAGTCAATGGGGTTGTGTGAAAAATTTTTGCAAATATCTCGGAAATTAAGGCCAAGCGGCAATTATTGTTCAGAGAAAAGATGTTCAGAACATCGTTCTCCACAAAAAGTTCAAAAATCATGAGTATCGACTAACGCATTCAGCAGTTTTTAAAAATTTTATGTTTTTTGTCAAAAAAATAGTAATTTTTTCAAGCTCTCCCAATCTGTATTTTTTATTGTGACACAAATAAAGTCTTTTGTGATAATTAAACGTTTGAAGTAAATTTTTTTATAAGGTAATTTTTAATTTATAAAATTATAAGAAATATTGCTAACTTTTTATTAAATAATATTTTATTTAAAATACAATGGATTAAAAATCCTAATGAAAATATTTTAAAAATTATTTTCATTGAAAGATTAAAAATTATATTTTCTAACAACAATAGTAAATTAAATTTGAATTTACTTATAAAAAATCTTAAAATTATTAACAGTATTATACAAAAATTTATTAAATTGTTTTCTATTTCATAAATTAAATTTAAATGTTAATTATTATTTAATAAATTTGTTATAATTTTAAATGAATATGAAATTTTTAAAATTGTTGTAATCAACAAATTCAAATCACTTAATGTAAGATTTCAATATGAGATCGATTTGCGCGCTTAGGGGGGCGATCGTCGTCTGGTTGAGACGTATTGCGATTAGTATGTCCGCTACGTGTGTGCCGTGAATATTCCTGACTACATTGTATTTTACTTCTTCACATGTATTTAGTTTACATATATTTTCTGTTCACCAAATCTACTTTATTAATAAATCCCAATATTTTTTATTAACTCAAGCTATTTCAGGATTTTTATTATCAATACATTATTGTCCAAATGTTAATTTAGCATTTAATAGAAATTCTCATACTATAAATGATACTGAAATTAATTTTTTCAATTTCAGCAATAGTAACATTTATAGGTTGTTTTATCTTAAGGTCAAACTTCTTTTCGAGGTGCAATAGTCATTACTAACGTGATATTAGTTATTCCTTACATTACACAATTATTAGTTGAATGAATTTGAGGTGGATTTTCAATTAATAATGCAACTTTAAATCGATCCTTTCATTATATTTCATTGCATCTGTAATTATCTTATTATTAGTTTTAATTTATTTAATTATTTTACATTTGTATGGAACATACATTCCAATTGCAATAAATAAAAGTATTTATAAAATTCTGCTTCATTCTTATTTTTCAATTAAAGATTTATTGCTGTTCATTTTAATTTTATAAATTATTATGTTTATAAATTTTCAATATCCATATCATTTTAGAGACCCTGGTAATATTGAAATCGCAATTTCAATAATTACTCATCTTCATATTAGACCAGAAAGAAATTTTATATTTGCTCACTCAATTTTAAGATCAGTTCCTGATAAATTAGGAGACGTTTCAGGTTTAGTTCCTCCAATTATAATTTTATTCCTTTCACTGTTTTTAAATAATAGAAATTTAATAAATTAAAATTTGATCCAATAAATCAAATTTATTATTTACTCCTTATTAATAACTTTTTAATATTAACATGATTAGAAGATTAAACTATTAAATATCCCTATATTAATTTAAATACTTTTTTTCACTATAAATTATTTTTTATATTATTTTTCATCGTTTATATTGAATAAATGTTGAGATTATATTATTTATTACGTTATTGCACTTCAATTAAGTGGATATTTTGAAAATAAAGGATAACATGTTTTATTAACTTAAAATTAATTAATTAATAACATAATCATAATTTTTTTAACAAATAAATATAAATTAAATAGGTTACAATAATAATTAATATATTCGCTCAATAAATATTTATTAATTGATCGAAACGAATTCTTGGTAACTTCGAATTTATAATAATAATAAATTCACTATGTACATAAAAAAAATAATACTGATATATAAATATAGTTGAAAAGTGTTATGGTTTATATTAAACTTGTATACTTTGTAATTGAATTACATTGATATGTAAACATTCTTCTATGACATTCAGTACTAATCCAGAAACTCATTCTCATTCACTTTGAATTAAATAAAAAGGAGTTCGATTTAAATCAATTAATAATCTTTAAAAAAATAAATAATGTAATGGTCTGATGAAAATAAAAGAATTATTTTATAATAAATTATAAAATTATATCAACAATATAAATAATTAAAAAAGTATTGAATTATTTCTTTTGCTGAATTCCTTTAATTAATAATAGAAAATAAAATCTTATAAATTTAATTACAAAATTTATAGTTTACCCATAAGTTCTTTATACAAAATTTTTTTATTTTATTTAAATTTTAAAATAAGGATAAATTTTACGCATAAATTAAAATTATTTAAAATTTTTACTAAAATATTTTTATATTATTAAAACCTTAATTAATAAACATTTATAATAAAAGAGGTATTTAAAGTAAATATTAACTCAATTAAGAATTATGAAAGTTACATATAATTTTTTATAAATATAATTTTTAATTTTCTAAAAGCACTTTCAAGTATTCTTCCTATGCTGCGACTTATTCAGCATACAGTGAAATTGGCCGGAAATTTGTTCATTAATTTGATTATATTCAATGACAAAGAATTTTCCCAACTCCTCTTTTAAAGTAATTATTAAAATTAATTACATAAAATTTTAAATCATTGTAACTATTTAAGATTCAAATTTTCTACATTTTGATTTGAATTTATATTTCATATTAAATTTATTAGTATCAAAATTTATTACTTTATTTGCAATAAATCCTTAACCAACATAATATAAGCATAATTTCATTATTTCTGATCGTGGATTATGAAATTAACCAACAAGTTTCGATAATAATAAATAAACCGCCACATTGTTTAATTTTAATGATTTACATTTAACTTTTAATTATTTCAATTAATTCTTATTACTAGGTATTTCATCCTGGCTTTTAATTAAAAGTTTTGAAATCTATTGAATTAAAAATTATTTTTATATATAATTTACAAATTTCACTTAAAAATTATTTATTTTAATAATTATCACTAAAATTTGATGAAATTATTTTTCTTAAATAGAATTAGTTTATAAAATCATTAGTTTAACTGCTACAGCTGGCACTAATTTCATCATTATTAAAATTAATTTTCGACTTTTATTTTCATTAATTGTTTCAGAAATTAAGTACCAATACAGTTTTAAATTTTTAATATTAAATATTTTCATATTGTATAAAAATAAATTTTAATTTTATATTTTAAATTAATTAATTAAATTAATTCTGTAAACCATAAAAATCTTTTACTTAAATTTAATTTAATAATTTTTATTCACTGATCATCTACGTTCTATAGCAATTTCAGAATGATCAGTGAATGGATAAAGTTTTCGTTATAGGTACAGATAGGCTACTAGTAATGAACAGTACAACTGTATACTGCCATCTATACAACGTATTGTCCATTACCAATATAATTTTCAATAATATAAACAATTTCATGCAAAATGATATTAAATGTAGCGATAGATCATGAATCTATCAGCTTAATTTTGCTTATTTATATTTTGCGTGCAATTGAAACCTTTAAACAAAAGCCGATACGAATTATAATGCTATATATTGGTAATATTCCTTACCAATAGCTGCTATAGCCAGAGATCAGCAGAGCACAATATATCGCCAAATACCACCGAATATCACCGAATAGTACAGGTTAGCACCGCTTAGGACCGCACCGCACAGAGTAGCAACGCCACCGCAGCAGAGGGTATCAGAGCGCAGCAGACCGCTGCAGAGCACATCAGACCACGGTATAACGCCGAATCTCACCGAAAAGAACAAATCAGCACTGCTTAGGACAGCATGGCTCCGAATAGCATCGCTCCACAGTTGAGCACAACAGAGCGTAGCAGAGCGCAGCAGAGATCAGCAGCGCACAGTAAAGTGCCACCGAATACCACCGAATAGCAGATTGAAGCACAGATTGGCATTGCGTTGGACAGAACTGCACGAATGGGACCGCGATCACTGCGGGGTGGTGCAGAGGGCAGGCAGACGTGGCGGAGGACAGCTTAGCGCCAAGTACCACCGAATAGCGTAGATTAGCACTGCTTTGGACAGCACCGTCCCGAGTTTTCCCACCATCACAATAGAGCACAGTAGAGCGCAGCAAGTCACAGTATAACGTCGAATACCATCGAATAGCACAGTAAAGTACTACTTCGAACAGCATCACACCGAATAGCACAGCAACCACAGCAAAGTACGACAGACCGCAGCAGTGCGCAGCAGAGACCTGAGGAGCACAGAAAAGCGCCAAACTCCACCGAGTGGTAGCGAATAGCACAGATTAGTGGTACTGCTTTGGAGATTTTTAAATAAGCGATGTAATACAGAGTAGGAGGTAGAGAATTGTGTAAAAAGTGGGTCCAGTAACAACTCGTAAAACGAGATAATAATAAACGTTGGAATATAAGAGGTAATGCAAAATTAATAAGAAGAGTTGTTTAGGTAAAAATTAGAGGTTAAGATTGTGTGAGATAGAAGCGTGGACTGGACGTATCGGCAAGTAAAACCACAGGAGATTGAGAGGTTTGTGTCGGTAAGGAGGAGCTCCGGAACGGCGATGGATGAAAAGGATGGAGGAATCAGGACTAGGGAGGGAAGAACGTTTGCGGAGGAGAAGAAGGCTATGGAACGAATAGGGTCGTTGGGTCAATTTGTTATTGAGACACAAGGGATGCAAAGGGTAGCAGTGACTGTGACAAAAAAGTAGAGGCATGCAGAAGGGTAAAGAACCATACGTGATGAACAGCGAAGGCATGATGGAAATAAAAGACATGTTTAAGGAGGATAATGGAGAAGTTAAAAAGCAGTAAGGAGGAAATGCGGATTACGCGGGAGGAGACAAGAGAGGAAATTAGAGAGTTAAGAAATATGATGGAGCAGGAGAATGAGGAATGTAAGAATCTAAGAGGAAGGATGGAGAGGAGAATGGATAGAAAAGATTTTAGAGCAAAAGGAGGGGGGAAATGAGATGCAAAAGTGACTGGTTGGGGCTGTAGCAACAAGTAGAGGAGGTAACAGGCAGAATGAAATAGGAGAGGAACTAGACAGGAGTTAGACAGGATAGAAGGGGGCCTGAGAAGGCAAGAGAGGTTAGAAAGAAAAAATAACATTGCCATAGGAGGAACTGGAAAATACGGATTCAAAATAAAAGAGGAATTCGAAGGCTTGCAGACCGAAAAACTGGGGGTGAGAAGTAAGATGGAATGGATAAGAGTGATAGGCAGTAGCAGCCATAAGATGGTGGTAGCAAGATACCAAGTATCTGGTAGCAAGTAACTGGGAAGAGAAACTAGAAATCCTGAAGAACAAGTCTAAATTGAAGGGCACAAATATTTACATAGACCCGGCTCTCACAAGGCTGGAAAGGTTGAACAAAAAATCAGAAGAGTCCCAATAGAAGAAAGAAAAATGGTAATGAAGTAAAGATAGGCCACCAAGAAGTAAGAAAAGACGGCGGACGGATTGGCTGGGCAAAATGGGAGAAGGAGTCATGTAAAAGACATTATAGTTTTTGTTAGTTAACCAGCCATGGACTCAGAGGGAACATAAGAAGGACGGCGATGCTATGGCAGGAGTGAAAATTCTGTTTTGGAAGGTGGCTGGTTTGAGCGGTAAATATAATTATCTATGGAAGTATGTGAGCAGTTTTTCGTAGGGTTGGTGAAAACGTGGTTGGAAGGAGAGAGTTGGAGTAAGTTTAAAGATCGCTTGCAAAGGGTTTTAGATGGAGGGCATGAGCGTGCAGGGAGAGAAACAGACGAAGGGCCAAAGGTGGCATACTAACAGGGGTTAAAGAGGAATAGGAAGATAAGGCAGAAGGTACGATGGGCAGATGAATTAGTGTTGACGGAGAAAAATGGAATATTTGGACAATATACAACAACGGAGACGTGCTGAAGAGGGCAAGGAGAATCAAAAATGCAATAAAAGAAGAGGCATGGAAAGAGGACCATCTATATGCAGAAAAAGATATGGTGGAGGGCAAATGGGAATTTAGAGAAACAATGTCGATGGATGAAGTAAAAAGTACAGAAGGAGATTCTCTGCTAAGACTTATGTAAGAGAAAGGCTCACATTTGGCTAATGGCAACTTTACGGGAGACCAGGAAGAAGAGTACACATTTGTAGGGCCTAGAGGGACAACTGTGATAGACTATATTGTCTTGAATACAGAGAATGGAAAAAGTATGGTCGTTTGAAGTAGGAGACAGGATTTAATCTGACCACCAACCCTTATATTGCTACATAAACGCGGGTAAAAGTAGAAGGGCGGAGATAGTGCCAAAGGAGGCGAAGGCAGTAATCGTATGAGACGAGCAGGACAGTAGAAAATTTAAGGAAGGAACGAGTAAGACTATATTTTATGAGGTAGAAAACCAGGATGCATGAAGAGAATTGAAGGATGAATTGAGAGGCTACCTAAACATAAAGGAGGTGGCCAAAGTAGGAAGAGAATTAGGTAGGCTGGAGTGGTGGAAGAGACAATGTCGAGCAGGAAAAAGAAAAGTGAGGAAAGTTTATAAAAGATGGAGAGAGGGCAAAGTAACAAGAGAGACGTATTTGGAAACAAAGGAAGGGTTCAAGAGTATATGCCGGGAGAAGACGGATAAAAAAAAGATGGAAGTATTGGAAGAAATAAAAAATGCGAAGACGGAATCGCAAGTATGGAGGGTCATTAATAAAGGAGAAAACGACGGAAACTAGTGGATAACCATATAAGACTGGCAGATTGAAAGGAGCACTTCTTGGCAATGCTAGGAAGCTCAAAAGAGAAATGGGTGGGAGAGTGCAGAAGGGAGCTTGCGGAGGATGCGGATGAAGCGAAAATAAAAGAAGAAGGAATGTTGGAGCAGAGAGATAGAATAAGGAAAGAGAAAGCTAGTGGAGGGGATGATATCCTGAGGGAGGCGTGGAATGGACGTGAAGGGAGAACAAGAGATCGGGTAGGGGAGATAATTAGGGAGGAATGGAGGGGAGCAGATTTTCCATATACCTGGAGAAAATGAATAATTATTCTCTTATATAAGAAAGGTGACCTGGAGTATGTAAGCAATTACGGAGGAATAACCTTGCTCAATGCGACGTACAAGATATACCCTGGGATTCTGAATATCTTAAAAAATGTTATTGAAGAAAGGAAACTACTACCGGACACACAGGCGGGCTTTATCAAAGGTAGGGTCACTGCGGATAACGTATGTATCCTCCAGCACATAGTGGAAAGAAAGCTACTGAAGAAAGGAGGGAAGGTAGCGGTATTCTTCGTTGAACCTTAAGGCGGCGTTTGACAGGGTCAACAGGGTGTTGCTGTGGATCACTCTATGTGAAAGAGAAATACGGAAAGGAATGTCAAAACGGATCAAGGAAGTGTATGAAGGGGCCAGTAACGTGGTTAGTGTTGGGGAAACGATAACGGAGGCATTCTGGATAAGGGAAGGTTTGCGGCAAGGATATGTCCTGAGTCCAACCCTGTTTACGTTGCTTATCGCGGACATGGCGGACGAGCTAGCAGGGGAACATTGCGGTGGGTTCAAATTGTGCAGGTGAATATTTCGTACATTAGCATATGCAGACGATACCGCTGTTTTAGCTGAGCCAGAGAAAGATTTGCAGCAACTAATGAAGAGATTGGAAAAGTATTTAGAGAAGGAGAAGTTAACTATTGACGCAGAGAAATCAAAAGTATTGGTGTCCCGGAAAGGAGGAGGCAAAGCGAAAAAGAGTGGACTGGATATGGAAGGACAATAAAATAGAGGTAGTGAGAGAATTTGTGTATCTGGGGGCAAGAGTTCAGAGGAACAGGAATTGGGGAAAGCATGTGAGGGAAAGCATTAAAAAGGCTAACATGGTCATGCGACAGACATGGGGGCTCGGAGAAAAGCCTTTTAGGGATGATTTTAGGCGGAAAATGTAACTCCTGGATGGTCTAGTCTTAACACCACCGAATAGATCGTCCGAACTAAACGAGGAGCTCGAAGCCAGCAACGACTGTGCATGTCCGAACTGAACGAAGATAAGGTGGACCAGCATGGCTCGAATGATCAGAAATGAACGAGCAGCACATGGACCGACACGATAGCGGTCTTAACTGAACCGACACAAGGCGGCCAGATCGAATGGAATGATCCGAACGAAGAGTACTCGGTCTGGCATGACAGATTTTCCGATCTGAACCGGGATAAGTCTGTCGAACAGAACTGTTTGAACATAACTGAATGAGAAGGACTCCGTCTGACACGACTGAAATTGTCCGAAATTAACCGGGGTATGTAGGGCAACATGTGTCGGTGATCTAACGTGCGGCACCAACTCCTATGGTTTAATCCACATGGCCCCCATGGGCGCGAGATTGAGGTACGTTCAATCAGCGTGTTCTTGCGTGCACCTCACACGGAACTCCCAATCGTCTCGTGGTATACCTGACTTGTCGACCATCATCCGACGGAATTGTTCTAAATCTCTACCGACATCGGTGGTTGGCGCTCGAGGTGTTCAGGGGTAGATCACTCGCCGCGGGCTGAATCACATCTTGCTTGCGGTGGAGGCTTTAACCGCTTCGCTCATGAGTCCTACCCAGAGACCGACAAGCGGACAGCTAAAACGCAGACGGCACAGGTCAATTTCCCAGTGGCACCTGTTCCCTGGCCGTATACAGGTCATATTTTTCGTAAGATCATCTCACTTTCCGATTGAGGCTGCTTGCCAACCTCCACTTGGATTGTGCCAACTTAGGCACCATGGGGTCGTCATTCCCATACTACGGTTACCATGCGGGAGGAAAAGTCGGACAGTCAGGCCTTGTACAACCCGACATGAACCGGATCAATTCGGACCGACACGAGTTGGACGATCCGCACTGAACGAGAAGCACGAAGGTCGAAACCTCTGAGATTGTCCGCACTCAACCGGCATAAGACGGACCGTCGTGACTCACACTGAAGGAGCTAAACCGGGATAAGGCAGACAGTGACGACTGAAATTGCCCTAAAATAACCGGAACTAGTCGGACTGACGCAACTGTGATGACCCTACATGATCATCTCAGCTGTATATGTCTGAGTGCTTCCCGCTCTGTCCGATTCATCCATATCCTGTCGCTCCGTGGAATTACGGTCCAGGCCGTATCTTTCCAGTCTTCTTGGTCCTCCCTATTCTGGCTCTCTTGTGACAGCTCGCTCCGTCGTATCGGTCTCAGTGCATCTTATTCAGTTCGGATCATTCCAAAAGAATTGTTCCGCATAATGCCTGTTCACTTAGGACAATCTCAGTCGTGGTGATACCAGTGCAACTCTTTTAGTTCGGATCACCACTGTCGCGTAGGTTAGCCTTACCCCGTTTCGATTCGAACATTCTCAGTTCTGCATGTCCAAATGCTCCTCATTTAGTTCGGATTATCCCGGTCGTCTAGGCTCGTAACATACTAGTCCAGGTTGTATAGTCATAGGCGTGACTGTGCGCCTTATCCCCTTTCAGTTCGGACAATGTTCGTAGTAGCGATCCGACACATCTCGAATCTGCTCGGACAATTTTAGATAAACCAGACCGAGTGTTCCGCATTCTGTTCGGAACGGGGACGGATCGTGACAGCTGGTTCTGCCCAACTTATTCGGTTCCAGTTCGTACAATCTCACTAGTGTCCGCCCATTAAATTAATTCGTTTCGCTTCACGGCAGCCGTGCCTGTTCGACTATTCTGGATTTACTTTAGACTATTGCATACCTGTGAATCCGAATTCTCCTCAGTTCACATCATCCCAGTCGTGTTGGCCCGTCTTATCCAGGTCCAATGCGAATAATCTCAGTCGCATCGGTCCAACTTAACCCGCTTCGGATCGGACAATCT
Organism: Eufriesea mexicana; assembly: GCF_001483705.2. Lineage (NCBI taxonomy): Eukaryota > Metazoa > Arthropoda > Insecta > Hymenoptera > Apidae > Eufriesea > Eufriesea mexicana. The sequence continues at coordinate 2,111,656 of NW_016908250.1, read as the reverse complement.
CAGTTATGTAGGTCCGAGTGCGCCTTGCTCAGCAAGGAGCATCCCTGTCATAGCGATTATACTTATGTCAGTTCAGTTCGAACGATCTCAGTCGTGTTTGTTCGAGTGCAGCTCATTCAGATCGGATCGTCCCAGTCGTGTCTATCCGACTTAACCCGTTTCAGTTGAAACAACGAGTCTCGATGATTCCACGTGAGGTACCAACCTCTGGGGTTTTATCCATACGACCTACATGGGCGCGGGACTGAGATACGCTCAATCAGCGCGTTGCTGGACATTACTCAACGGCAACTACCAATAGACCCAGGACAGCAAGCTCCACAGATCACCCATGGTACGGACGGGAGCTTTCGAACATTCCTACCGGCTTTGCAGGCAGACGCTCTAGCTGGATGAAGTCAGCTCACCAGCCGAGACGTCAACGTTTCTTGCGTGCGACCTATGCTATACCAATGCCCTTGCAATTCCAACCCATTTGGTCTACACCGGAGTGGATTAGTCACTTTGGGGGCTCAAAGTCAACTCACGCGGTACCAGTGCTCAGGCCATATTAGTCATACATGAGGTGAGGTTGACCCACTTCCTAAAGGTCCTTGCAAGCTTCGGTCTGGGTTGGACCAACACGGATGCATGGGGGCGTCATTCCCGAAGAAACACCACGCCAGAGGGCGCAACGTTCCTCTCTGCGCCCCTGAGACACCAGCTCTTTCTATACCACAATCACACAACATGCACTCGACTCCTTTCAAGCTCGCTCTTTGCATACTTACAAATCCATTCATACTTTTCTTGCATTCCATCACAACAAACACACCTGCACTACTATCAGCATTCATATGTACCCCACGTTCACTCAGGTTATAGAGGTCATCGTACTGCGAGCAGTCAATTAGCACACGCATCCAACCTACTTTCTTACTAGCATACTCACACCGTTCACTTTCACTCAAGCCACGCTTTTTCAAAAGCGCATACATACTAGCACACGCGGTCATCAGGGATCACCCGTACACATTCGTTTTAAAACACGCATTCCGCTCCGCGAATCTTGCATTCTTAATAAGTTCATACGTTATTCGCCCATTCATATCCCATGTTCTCTGCCAACACTCATATATTAGCTCATTCACAAGTTTAACACAATAATCTCTCAAACTTCGACGTATATCCTTATCGCGCAAAAAGATATTCTCACACAAAGTCACACCATTCCTCACGCTGCGCAAAATACCTCTTCTCAAGCACACAAAATCCCCAGGTGGTGATCCCATCGGCACTTGCATGCTTTCAGTCGAAACAGTTCTACATACCTACAGGCACGAATACAAAGCCATTCGCTGACATCTGTTCCATATCATACACTCGACCTACTCATTACACATGCTACGAACAGCCCCTTGTAAATTACACGCACAGCTCTCTTTCTCATTCCCCATTCGCACTTCAATACATGCCTTCTTGTCCTACAACATTCATGATCTGCCGTAAGCACTCTGGATACACCTTGAAGTGCAACCTCTCACTCACCCAAATTCCCAAGTATTTCACACTCTCCGCATACTTTATCAGATTCCCATTCATTCTCACATTCGTTCGTCTACCCAAAGACATCATAAACGTCTGGTGTTCGGACATAGCCCCACTCACTCTCTTATCCCATTCACTTACAATTCTCACCCACTCTGTCCCTTTCGCTCAACTTCCACTCGGTTTTGTCTTTCAACAATCAAAAGCAGATCATCAGCGTACGCAACACATTTACACTCACAACTACTCAGCCGCCACAGGATCTCATCCACCATCAAGTTCCAAATGAATGGATCACAGATGGATACTTGCAGATAGTCGCGCTTGACAGCCCCATATACAGCTTCATTCACACCCATCATGCACGCAGTCCTGCCTTGGAAGTAGCTCCTCCACAAGAAAATTCCCAATAATCAACTTCCCTCAATTTACGCATTACACACACCCAAGTTGTCGAACGATCCCTTGAAATTCACAAATACACACGAAACATACTTGCACTCGCTGCCACTCACGTACACCTTCCCTCTTAACCAAACGCTCCTTCGATCGGCCTGTCCGAAATCCATGCTGGGCCACATTCATTGTATCACTCTCGCATCGTTCCAGCGTCGCTACCAATACTCTCGCCATGGTTTTACCCAACATGGACCTCAGAATGATAGGCCAATTCGATACCGGCTACGATGACGGTATCTCTGGACGCTAGTATAACAACCACACACGCTTTCCTCCACTCTGCAGAAAAATATCCTTCAGACAAGCATTCATCATACACTTCAAATATTAAGGAATGGCCTTCAAAACCATATGCAACATTTCTGCAAGTGTACCATCAAGACCGGGAGATTTTCGCATCCTCACATTCACAATCGCCCGATTCAACACCTCCCATTCAAAACATTCATCCGAATCTGGCGAATCACATTTTCATACATTACCATTCACTTTTGCAAAAGGGGAAGAAACTCATACATACATAAATAAGGAGAAGAAATTCTATCGGCATGTTATAGCCATTGCGATTCAGCAGAATTTGACTAGGAAGTTCAGCTATATTGACATTTTCGACTAATGTCGTGGTAAGCTAACTTTTTCACATAGATAAAGAGGAAAGATTCTATTGGTTTGCTACACCTACGGCAGTTCTATAGAATTCGACCAGAAAGTTCAATTATAATGACATATTCGACTAATATCGGGGTGAGATACCGACTTTACATAAATGAGTAGGAGAAGATCTGTCGGTTTGATGTAGCAATAGCAATTCAGTAGAATTTGGTTAGAAAGGTTAATTATATTTACACCTTCGACTCATATCGCAGAGAGGTAATTTTTCTACATAAATAAGGGGGAAAAATTCTACTCGTTTGCTACAGCTACGGCAATTCTATAGAATTTGACTAGGAAGTTAAATTATAACGACATATTCGACTAATATCGCCGCGAGCTATCTCTTTACATAAATACGGAGGAAAAATTCTACTCGTTCGCTTCAGCCATTGCATTTCAATAGAATTTGACTTGATACTTCAATTATATTGACATTTTCCACTAATATCGCGGAGAGCCAACTATTTTGCATAAATAAGTAGGAGAAGCTCTGTTGGTTTGCTACAGCTATTGCAATTCAATAGGGTTTGAATAAAAAGTTCAATTACATTGATATTTTCGAACAATATCGCTGTGACCTATCTCTTTTACAATAAATCAGGATGAAAAATTCTATTGATTTGCTATAGCCATTGCAATCCAATAGAATTTGAACGGATAGTACAATTATATCGACATATTCGACTAATATTGCTGTGAGCTAGCTTTTTTACATAAATATGGTGAAAGAATACTATTGACATGCTATAGCCTTTGCAATTCAACGGAATTGGACTATAAAGTTCAATTATATTGACATTTTCGACTAATATCGCGGTGAGCTAACTTTTTACATAAATCAGGTGAAAAAATTCTCTTGGTTTGCTACGCCAATCACAATTCAATATAATTTGAATAGAAAGTACAATTATATTGTCAATCTCCATTAATATCGTGTTGAACTATCTTTTCTAGACAAACAAGTGGCAAAAACACTATTGGTTTGCTACAGCCATAGCAATTCAATAAAATTTGACTGGAAAGGACAATTACATTGACATTCTCGAGTAATATCATGGTGAGCTTATTTTTTTACATAAATAAGTAGGAGAAATTCTGTTGGTTTGCTGTAGCTATTGCTATTCAATAGAGTGTGACTAGAACGTTCAATTATATTGACGTTTTCGAATTATATCGCGATGATAACACTTTCATACATAAATAAGGAGAAAGAATTCTATTGGCTTGCTATAGCCATCGCAAATCAATGGAATTTGAATATAAAGCATATTTGTATATACATCTTCGTCGCATATCGTGGTGAGCTAACTTTTTACACAAATAAGGGCGAAAAATTCTATTGGTTTGCTACAGCTACGGCAATTCTATAGAATTTGACAAGAAAGTTCAATTATAATGACATATTCGACTAATATGGCCGCGAGCTCCCATTTTACATAAATAAGGAGGAAAAATTCTATTGTTTCGCTGCAGCCATTGCTATTCAATAGAACTTGAACAGGAAGTCCTATTATATTGACAATTTCGACAAATTACGTGGTGAGCTAACTTTTTAACGTAAATATGGAGGAAAAATGATATTGGTTTGCTGTAGCCACTGCAGTCCGACAGAGTTTGACTAGAAAGTTCACTTATAATGACGTATTCGAATAATATCGCGGTGAAATATATTTTTTACCAAAATAAGGATCGAAATTCTACTGGTTTGCAATAACTGTCGCAAGTCAATAGAATTTGCCTAGAAAGGTCAATCACATAGATGTTTTCGTGTAACACAGTGGCGTGCTACAATTTTTGCACAAATAAGGGGGAAAATTTTATTGCTTTGAAATGGCAATTGCAATTCAGTAGAATTTGAAAAGATAATTCAATTATTTTGACATTTTCAAATGATGTCGCGGCGAGGTACCTTTTTACATAAATAAGGAGGAAAAATTCTATTGGTATGCTATAGCGATCGCAAATCAACAGAATTTAACAGGGAAGTCCAATTATAATGGCATTCTCGACTAATATCGTGGTGAACTATCTAGCCTGCATAAATAAGGAGAAAAGGTTCTATTGGTTTACTGCAGCCATTGCAGTTGAATAGAATTCGAAAAGAAAGTTCAATTATTTTGACACTTCCGAATAATATCGTGGTGAGAAATTTTTTTACAAAACTAAGGAGGAAGAACTCTATTGCTTTGTTATAGCCATTGCAATACATTAGAATTTGATTGAAAGTACAATTACTTCGACATTTTCGACTAATATCCTAGTGAGCTAGCTTTTACATAAGTAAGTAGGAAGAATTCTATGGGTTTGCTATAGCCATTGCATATCAATAGAATTTGAATAGAAAATGCAATTATATTGACGTAGTAGACTAATACCGCGGTGAGGTACCTTTTTTTCATGAATTTGGAGGGAAAATAGTTCTGGTTAGCTGTAGCCATTGCAATTCATTATAATTTGACCAGAAATTTCAATTATATTGACGCATTCGACTATTATCGCGGTGAGCTGACTGTTTTACATAAATAATGAGAAAAATCCTATGGTTTGCTGTGGCTATGACCATTCACTAGAATTTGACTAGGAAGACCAATTATATTGACATTTTCAACTTATATCGTGGTGAGGTAATTTCTTTACATAAGTACGGAGGAAAAATGCTATTGGTCTGCTATAGCCAGTGCAATTCAATTTGAATCGAAAGTTCAATTATATTGACATTTTCGAATTATATCGCGGTTAGTTAGCTTTTTTGCATAAATAAGGGGAAAAAATCCTATTGCTTTGCCATAGACATTGCAATTCAATGGAATTTGCATAGAAAGTAAACTTACATTTACATATTCGACTGTTATCATTGTGAGGCAAATTTTTACGTAAATAAGGAGGAATAATTCTGTTGGTTTGCTAAAGCCATAGTAATTCAATAGAATTTGCCTAGAAAGGTCAATTACATTAACGTTTTCGTCTAACACAGGGGTGAGCTTCCTTTTTGCGTAAATAAGTGGAAAAAATTCTACCGGTTTGCTGTAGCCATCGCATTTCAATAGAATTTGAATAGAAAGCGCATTTGTATTCACATATTCGACTAACATCGCCGCGAGCTAACATTTTTACATAAATAAGGACAAGAATTTCTCTTGCTTTGCTATAGCTATTGGAATTCAGAACAATTTGAGTAGGAAGTTCAATTATATTGAGATTTTCGAATATTATCGCGGTGAGATAATTTCTTTATATAACTAAGGGGAAGGAATTCCATTGGTTTGCTACAGCAATCGCAATTCAATAGAATTTGTGTCGCAAGATCAATTGTAATGACATTCGGGACTAATATCGTAGTGAGCTAACTTTTCTACGGAAATAAGGTGGGAAATTCTATTGGTTTACTATAGGAATTGCAGTTCAAGGGCATTCGTACAGAAAGTTCAATTATATTGACACTTTCGAATAATATCGCGGTGAGCTAACTTTTCTAAATAAATAAGGAGAAAAATCGTCTTGGTTTGACATAGATATAGCAATTCAGTACAATTTGAATAGTAAGTTCAACTATATTGACATTTTCGAAAATTATCGCTGTGAGCTAATTTTTTTACATAACTAAGGAGAAGAAATTCTATTGGTCTGCACAGTCATTACAATTCAATGGAATTATACTGGGAATTTCAATTACATTGACATTCTCCTGCAATATCAAGATGATCAATTTTTTTACATAAATAAGGAAGTACATTTCTATTGCTTTGTTGTAGCCACTGCAATACATTAGAATTTGGTTGAGTGTACAATTATTTTGACATTTTCGACTAATATCGTGGTGAGGGAATTTCTTTACATAAGTAAGGAGGAAAAACTCGATTGCCTTGCTATAGCGACCGCAATTCTGTAAAATTTGGCTAGAAAGGGCAATTATATTGACATTTTTGACTAATATCGTGGTGAGGTAATTTTTTCATATAATCAAGGAGGAAAAATTCTATTGGTTTGATTTAGCAATAGCTATTCAATAGAATTTGGCTACAACGGACAATTGTATAGACATATTCGACTGATATCGTGGTGTGTTAACTTTTTAACATAAATAAGGCGGAAAAGAACTATTGGTTTGCTATAGCCATTGCAATTCAGTCGCCTCTGACTAGAAAATTCGATTACGCTGACATCTTCGACGAATATCGTCGTGAGCTAACTTTTTACACAAATAAGGAGGAAAAATTCTATCGGTTCGCTATAGCCCTTGCAAATCAATATAATTTGAACGGAAAGTACATTTATATTGCCATTTTCAGCTAATATCGTGGAAAGGGAGTTTTTTTTACAAAACTAAGGACAAAAAATTCTATTGGTTTGCTATAGCCATAACAATTCAATAGAGTTTGACAAAAGAGTTCAACTATGATGGCATTTTCAGCTAATATCGCGTAGAGGTTATTTTTTTGCATAAATAAGCAGTCAAAGTTCTATTGGTTCGTTGCAGCCATTGCAATTCAATATACTTTGAGCAGAAGGTACTATTATATTGACATTTTCAACTAATATCGTGGTGAGATACTTTCCTTACATAAATAAGTAGGAGAAGCTCAGTCGGCTTGCTGCAGCAATAGCTATTCAGTAGAATATGGTTGGAAAGATCAATTATATTTACATTTTCGACTCACATCCCTGTGAGATAATTTTTTTACATAAGTGAAGGCGAAGAATTCCATTGGTTTGCTACAGCTACGGCAATTCTATAGAATTTGACAAGAAAGTTCAATTATAATGACATTTCGACTAGTATGGCTGCGAGCAATCTTTCTACATAAATACGGAGGAAAAATTCTATTGGTACGCTTCAGCCACTGCAGTTTAATAGAATTTGACTTTATAGCTCAATTATATTGACATTCTCCACTAATATCGTGTTGAGCTACCTTTTTTACGTAAACATAGGGAAAAAATTATATTGGTATGCTATATCCATTGCAATTCCACTGAATTTGACTAGAAATTTCACTTACAATGACGAATTCGACTAATATCGCGGTGAGATATATTTTTTACAAAAATGAGTCGAAATTCTATTGGTTTGCAATAACTGTCGCAAGTCAATAGAATTTGCCTAGAAAGGTCAATTACATAGACATTTTCATGTAATACAGTGGTGAGCTACCTTTTTTACACAAATAAGGGGGAGAAATTCTATTGGTATGCTATAGCGATTGCAAATTTAATGAATTTAACAGGAAAGTTCAATTATAAAGACATTCTCGCCTAATATTGTGGTGAACAATATTGCTTACACAAATAAGGTGAAAAAATTATATTGGTTTGCTATAGCTACTGCATTTCAATAGAATGTGACTCGCAAGTTCATTTATAATGACATTGTCGAAGAATATCGCTGTGCGGTAACTTTATTACGTAAATAAGGAGAAAAAATTATATTGGTTTGCTACAGATATTACAATACAAAAGACTTAGACTAAGAACTTCTATTATATTGACATTCTCCATTAATATCGTGGTGAGATATTTTTTTACATAAATAAGTGGGGAAAATTCTATTGCTTTGTTATAGCCATTGCAATTCATTAGAATTTGATGGAAAGAACAATTATTTTGACATTTTCGACTAATATCGTGGTGGGCTAGGTTTTATATAAATAAGGAGAAAAGTTCCATTGGCTTGCTTTAGACATTGCGAATCAATAGAATTCGAATAGAAAGTACATTTATATTGATACATTCGACTAATATCGCGGTGAGCTAGCCGTTTACATATATAAGCAGGGAGAGTTCTATTCGTTCGCTATACCCATTGCAATTCACTATAGTTTGAACAGAAAGAACAATTATATAGACATTTTCGAGTAATATTCGCGGTGTGCTACATTTTTTTACATAAATGGTGTGGAAAAATTCTATTGCTTTGCTATAGCCATTGCTATTGAAAAGAATTTCAGCAGAAAGTACAGTTATACTGGCATTTCCGACTAATATCGTGGTGAGAAAGCTATTTTCATAAATAAGTAGGAGAAATTCCGTTGGTGTGCTATAGCCATTGCAATTCAATAGAATTTGACCAGAAAATCAATTGTATTGACGCATTCGAATAGTATCGTGGTGTGCTGCATTTTTTACATAACTGGGGTGGAAAAATACTATTTCTATGCTATAGCCATTGCAGTTGAATAGAATTCGAGCCGAAAATACAATTGCAGTGACATTTTCGACTAATATCGTGGTGAGCTAACTTTTGTACATAAATAAGTAGGTGAAATTCTGTTGGATAGTATTTACAATTCAATGGAATTGGTCTAGAGGAGTCAATTATATTGAGGCATTAGACTAATGTCGCGGTGAGCCAACTTTTATACATAAATAATCAGAAAAAATCCTATTGGATTGCTGAAGCTATTACAGTTCACTAGAATTTGACTAGGAAGACCAATTATCTTGAAATCTCCGAATATGATAGTGACGAGAAATTTTATTTACATTACTAAGGTGACGGAATTCCAATGGTTTGCTATATCCATCGCATTTTAATAGAATTTGTCTAGTTCGGTCAATTATATTGGACCATTCGACTAATGTCGCGGTGAGCCTACTCTTTTAAAAGCATAAGGAGAAAAAACCATATTGGTTTGCTATAGCTTTTACAATTCACTAGAATTTGACTAGAAAACCCAATTATATTGACATTCTCGAATAATATCGTGGTGAGATATTTCTTTTGCAAAACTCAGGAGAAAAAATTCTATTGGTTCGCTGCAGCCATTGCATTTCAATAGAATTTAACTAAAGAGTTCAATTATATAGACGTTTTCGACTGTTATCGCGATGTGCTTACTATTTTACATGAATAAGGAGAAAACATTCTATAGGTATGATATAGCCATTGCAATTCGATTGAGTTCGACTAGAATGTTCAGTTATATTGACATTTTCGAACAACATCGCGGGAAGCTAGCTTTTTTACATAAACAAGGGGAAGGAATCGTCTTGGTTTGCTGTAGCCGTTGCAATTCTGCACAATTTGAATAGAAACTTCAATTATATTGACATTTGCGAATATTATTGCTGTGAACTCATTTTTTTCATAACTAAGGGGAAGAAATTCTATTGGTTTGCTGTGGCCTCCGCTTGTCAGTAGAATTTGACTACAAAGGTCAATGGTATTGACGCATTCGAATAATATCGCGGGGAGCTAACCTTTTTACATGAATAAGGGGAGAAAATTCTGTAGGTACGATGTACCCATTGCAATGCAATACAGCTTGACTAGGAAGATCAAATATATTGGCATATTCGACTAATATCGCGGTGTGGTGCCTTTTTTACATAAATATGGAGGAAAAATGCTGTTGCTTCGCTGTAGCCATTGTAATTCAATATAGTTTGACCAGAAAGTTCTATTATTCTGTCATTTTCAACCAATATCGTGGTGAGGTAATTTCTTTGCATAAGTAAGGAGGAAAAATTCGATTGGCCTGCTATAGCCAACGTATTTCAAAAGAATTTGGCTAGAAAGGCCAATTATACTGACATTTTCGACTCGTATCGTGGTGAGCTAGCTTTTTTACATAAATAAGGAGGAAAAGCACTATTGGTATGCTATAACCATGGCAATTAAATAGAATTTGACTAGAGAATTCAATTATGCTGACGTCTACGACTAATATCTGGTGAGCTATGTTTTTACAAAACTAAGGAGGGAAAATTCTATTCGTTCGCTATAGCCCTTTCAATTCAATATGGTTTGAACAGAAAGTACAATTATATTGACGTTTTCGACTAATATCGTGGTGCGCTGCATTTTTTTACATAACTGGGGTGGACAAATTCTATTTCTTTGCTATAGCCATTGCAGTTGGATAGAATTCGTACAGAAATTCAAAAATAGAATTGCAGTGACATTTTCGACTATTATCGAGGTGAGCATACTTCTTTTCATAAATAAAGAGAAGAAATTCTGTAGGCTTGCTATAACCATTGCGATTCAAGGGAATTTGAATAGAGAGTACAATTATATTGACATTTCCAACTAATATCTTAGTGAGGTAATTTTTTTACTTAAATAAGGAGGAATAAATCTATTAGATTGCTGTGGCCGTCGCAATTCAACAGAATTTGACTAGGAAGCTCAGTTTTATTGACGTCTTTGAACATTTTCGCGGCGAGCATACTTTCCTACATAAATAACGAGAAAAAATTTTTACATAAAATCTTTACTTAAGTAAGGAGGAAAAAGTCTATTAGTTTGCTATAGCCATTGCCATTCAATACAATCTGAATAGAAAGTTGAATTATATTGACATTCTCGACTAACATCGTGATGAGCAATATTTTTTTACATAAATGAGGGGGAAAAAATTCTATTAGTTTGCTGTAGCAACCGCAATTCAATATAATTCTTCTAGAAAGGTCAATCACATTGACATATTCAATTAATATCGCCGTGAGCGAACTTGCTTACATTAATAAGGAGAAAGAATACAGTAGGTATGATATAGCCACCGCAATACAATAGAATTTGCCTAGAAAGTTCTATTATATTGACATTTTCGTATATTATCCCGGTGAACTTCCATTTTACATAAATAAGGTGAGAAGGCTCTGTTGGTTTGCTATAGCTAATGCATTTAAATAGAATTTAACAAGAAAGTTCAATTATAATGACATATTCGACTAATATTGCCGCGAGCTATCCTTTTACATGAATGAGGAGGAAAAACTCTACTGGCTTGATTCAGCCATTGCAATTCAATACAATGTGATCACAAAGATCAGTTATATTGACATTTGCGACTATTAACGCGGTGAGCTAACATTTTACATATATAAGGAGAAAAATTTCTATAAGTATAATATAGCCATTGCAATTCAATAGAGTTTTGACCAGAAAGTTCAATTATATTGACATTTTCGATTATTATTGTGGTGAGCTACGTTCTTTACACAAAGAAGGAGGAAAACTTCTATTGGTTTGCAATAACCATAGCAGTTCAGTAGAATTTGACAAGAAAGGTCAATTACATTGTGGGCTCCGTCTAATATGGAGGTGAGCAAACTTTTTTGCATAAATAAGGGCAAAAAATTCTATTGGTTTGGAATAGAAATTGCAATTTAATAGAACTTGAATAGATATCACAATTGTACTGACGTATTCGACTAATATTGCTGTGAGCTAACTTTGTCACACAAATAGGGTGAAAAAATTCTATTGACTTGCTATAGCTTTTGCAATTCAATGGAATTTGACTATAAAAGCCAATTACATTGACATCTTCGAATATTATAGCGGTGAGCTGTCCTTTTTACGTAAATAAGGAGAAAAAAACACTGTTGTTTTGCTATGGCCACTGCATTTGAATAGAATTTAACAAGAAAGCTCAATTATAATGACATTCTCGACTAGTATCGTTGTAAGCCATCTTTTCTACATAAACAAGGAGTAAAAATTCTATTGGTTCACCATAGCCATTGAAGTTCATTAGAATTCGAATGGAAAGTTCAATTATATTGACACTTTCAACTAATATCGTGGCGAGCTACCTTTTTTACGTAAATAAGGAAAAAAAGTTATATTGGTTTGCTACAGTCATTGCAATTCAATAGAATATGGGCAGAAAGTACAGTTATACCGACATTTTCGACTAACACTGTGGTGAGCTACATTTTTTTATATAAATGAGGAGGAAAAATTCTACTAGTTTGCCGTAGCCATCGCAATTCAATATATTTCGTATAGAAAGGTCAATTACATTGACATATTCGATTAATATCGCCGTGAGCTAACTTTTTTGCATCAATGAGGAGAGAAAATTCGATAGGTTCGAAATAGCTCCTGCAATTGAGTAGAAATTGACGAGAAAGTTCAATTATACTGAAATTTTCGAATAATACTACGGTGAGCCAGCCTCCTTACATAAGTAATGATTAAAAGCATTATTGGTTCGTTATAGCCATTGCATTTCAATAGAATTTGACTGGAAAGATCAATTAGAATATCATTCTCGAACAATATCGGGGTGAGCTAACATTTCTACATAAATAAGGGCAAAAAATTCTACTGGTTTACTGTAGTCACTGCAATTCAATAGAATTCTACTAGAGAGTTCAATTATATTGACACTATCGAACAATATCGTTTTGAGCTGCCTTTTTTTCATAATTACACAGAAAGAATTCTACTGGTCTGCTACAGTCACTGCAATTCATTAGAATTTGACTAGAATGTTCAATTATGTAGACATTTCCGACTAATATCGTGGAGAGCTATATTTTACATAAATAGGGAGGAAAAAATCTATTGGTTTGCTATAGCAATTGCAATTCAGTAGAATTTGACTTGTAATTTCAAATAAATTCATATTCTCGACTAATATAGTGGTGAGCTATTTTTTACATAAATAAGGAGGAAAAATTCTATTGGTTTGCTATAGCTATTGCAATTCAATAGAAGTTGGCCAGAAAGTCCAATTATAATGACTTTTTTGACTAATAGCGGAGTGAGCTAGCTTTTTCATATAAATAAGGGCAAAAAATACTGTAGGTAGCATATAGCCATTACAATTCAATAGAGTTAGACTAGAAAGTTGAATTATATCCACGTTTTCGACTATTAACGCTGTGAAATAACTTTTTATATAAATAAGCAGAAAAAGTACTATTGGTATGATATAGCCATTGCATTTCAATAGTATTTGGCTAGTAAGTTCAATTATATTGACACTCTCGAATAATGTAGTGGCGAGATGAATTCCTTACGTAAACAGGGAGAAAAAAATATATTGGTTTGCTGCAGTCTGTACAATTCAATAGAATTTGACTAGGAATTTCAATTAAATTGTCATTCTCCACTAATATCGCGATGAGCTATTTTGATAAATAAATACGAAGAAAAAATTCTATTGGTTTGCTATAGCCCTTGCAATTCAATAGAATTTGCTTGGAAAGTACAAATATATTGACGTCTTCGACTAATGTCGTGTTGAGGTGCCTTTTTGACATAAACAAGCAGGAACGATACTATTGGTTTGCCACAGTCATTGCAGTCCTATGGAATTTGACTAGATGGCGTAATTGTATTGACGGCTACGACTAATATCATTATGCAACAACTTATTAACATTAATAAGGTGGAATAATACCATTGGTTTGATATAGCCATTGCGTTTCGAAGGAATTCGAAAGGAAAGTGCATTTATATTCACATTTTCGACTAATATCGTTGTGAGATAATTTTTTTACATAAATAAGGAAGAAAAATTCTATTGCCTTGCAACAGCCGTCGCAATTAAATGGATATTGACTAGAAAGTTCAATTATATGACATTTCCGAACAATATCGTGGTGAGATAACGTCTTTATATAAATAAGCAGAAAAAATTCTCTTGGTCTGCTCTAGCTATTTTCATTTAGCAGAATTTGACGACAAGATTAATGTATATTGCCATTTTCGACTAATATTGCCGTTAGCTGATATTTTGTACGTACATAAGCTGAAATAATTCTATTGTGTTGTTATAGCCATCGCAATCCAGTAGAAATTGTCTAGAAAGTACAATTATATTGACATTTTCGAATAATACCTTTGTGAGCAAGCTTTTCTACATAAATAAGGAGAAAAAATTCCATCGCCTTGATATAGCCTCCGCAATTCAATAGAATTTGACAAAAAAGGACCATTACATCGACATTTTCGACTAATATCGTCGTGAGCAAACATTTTTACATAAGTAATGTGAAAAAATTATATTGGTTTGTAATAGCTATCGCATTTCAAGAGAATTTCATAAGAAAGGTAAATTACATTTGCATTTTCAACTAACAAACGGTGCGCTACACTTTTTACACACATAAGGAGAAAAACACGTTCTATTGGTTTTGATACAGCCATTGCAATTCAATAGAATTTGACTAGAAAGATCAACTATATTGACATTTTCGACTAATATCGTGGACAGCTAAGTTTTTTACGTAAATAAGTACAGAAAATTCTACTGGTTTGCTATATCTATTGCAATTCAATTGCATTGGAGCCGAAAGTCCAATTATATTGACATATTCGACTAATATCGCGGTGAACTAACTTTTTTTATAAATAAGGAGAAAGGATTCCATTCATTTGCTGTAGCCGCTGCATTTCAGTAGAATTTGACTAGAAAGTTCAATTATATATGCATTTTCATCTTTTATCGTGGTGAGCTAATCTTTTTACATGTTTAACAAGTACAGCAGTGGTATTATACTAAGTTTACCAGTAATATGTTAATTCCCTGATTATTGTGGTTTATTATAGTCAACTTTTGTTCTTGAGTAGTTATCATATAAATCAGTGCATTAGAAAAGGTTAAATATAATTCGTGCGTTTGCTGGTGAATATTAATAGAGGTGTAATGCAGTGGCTGGTGCTTCATTGTAATAATGGCAAATTAACCTAGGTTGAATGCATTAAGGAAGTTGAGTAAAATAAATATCTGTATCTCTTTTCCTCTGATATTAATAGTTAGGAACGATATTTTCCAAATAGAATGGGCTTTCATTGAATCTATTAATAATACGTTTAATGATCACAGATGATAATAATATACCTCTGGAAAGGATTTGAGCATTTTTTTTTTATCAGCAAGCAATATCGTTGAAAATAACTTATTGAAAAAGAAATTGGAGAATTAGAAGTAACAAAGAACACAATAAGGTGTTATTCTTCACAGTAAATTTCTGATATAAAATCTGCAAGTGCAATTATGCCTTAGCGTAATGTTAGTAGACATAATTAACTCTGATTCCGTTGACAGGATTCTGAAGTTAGTGAAGAATGAAGACAGTCCCAAAATGAGTAGGTGAATTACTAAATATTCTACCTACGTCCTAGTAATACTTTGTCTCGTATCTCCCGCTTTAATATAATCTAATTGTATACTCTGGTAATTTATTTTGGCTCTGGTACTTATTAGCGTAGTTAATTAGAAAATTAGGAAAAATCCACATTTTCACTGTATTCCGTTGACAGGATTCTGAAGTTAGTGAAGAATGAAGACAGTCCCAAAATGAGTAGGTGAATCTTTAAATATTCTACCTACGTCCTAGTAATATTTTATGTCGTATCTCTTGCTTTAATATAATCTAATTGTATACTCTGGCAATTTATTTTGTCTCTGGTACTTATTAGCGTAGTTATTTAGAAAATTAGGAAAAATCCACATTTTCACTAGAAAAGTTGTCCACATGTTTAATTTTCACATACAAATTATAATCCTGCATTCTATACCTTACTATTTTAAATACATTTCACTAAAAGTTATGATTAATTCTATGCATAATTTAACAGAATAACTTTAATCATTAGAATAAATACCTCAGTATTCGTGGTATAGTTAAATTGGAGCACACACATACATCACTTCCAAACAATTCAATTTCCCCTTCAACTTCCTTTCCATTTTTCAATATATAAAACTGAAATATGAAGTAATGTAGGTTACGACCTAAAAGAATCATGCATATTGGTATTACTGATAATATAAGCCATAATCTAAGAGGATTCGTTACTACTTGTTCACTCTAATTATACATTCTTCTGTTCTTTGTTATTTCATATATACTCATTGTAGTTTCCTATTACAATATCTGCAAATGACCAGATATCCAATTTTAATTTCCCAAATAACTATCTCATTATCATGTTTGTCGAAGATTAATTACCCTCTATATATTCAACCTACAATGATCAAAGTAGACGTCCTCCGCAGTGGTCTCTATATTCCAGGAAAAATGACGTAGAACTTTCGGCGAAAATCGAATATTAGTCACTTCTCTTCATCTGTTGGATTAAAAAAATTACGAAAGTGTACCTTTAATATGCCCTATTCTTAAACATACTTTCGTTCCATTTCATTAATTTTTTACACGTTCCATGGAAAAATTTCTCTCTAGTTTCTCATGAAATTCTTCGCAGATCTAATATTCTATCTTACGTTATAAGAGATCGCATACGATATGATTCAAAAAACCTGCAATTCGTATTCCGGTATAAAGCGTTGTTAAAAATCAGCGTTTAAATATCATTTTCACTTCCATTTTTCCCCATCAGTTTAATACACGCTTCAAAACATTCAATTCGTACTAATCGTATAAAACATAAATACGAGAGTAAATTTTTAATATAACAAATATAGGGGTCAACACATATCTATTATACATAGTTTAGTTTTGCTTCAACAGATAGCAGCGTTTTAATGCGCAATAATTTAAGAAAATATATTTTAATTATATATTCATAATTAAGTTAGATGTAAACGAATAAAGAATTTAAGGGAATATATCGTGAATGGAGTAAAGGAAATTTGCGACATAAATGACTGGAAATAAATCGAAAGGAGAAAATGTGTTATTAGTATACTTTATTTACCAATCGTTGGGAATCCAATGAATAATAAGCGATACGCAGGGATATCCTCAACGTCGAATTTATAATGCAAAACACACGTTGACTTTTCATCTCAGCTACTTCGTCGTGCAGTGTCCTCCAAGTATCTCCAAACCCCAAAAATGAATCATGACTTGGCAAACATTCCGCTTAAAGTGAATATGAACTGACATCCAGCAAATCCCTAACTCCTCCACTTCGCGAGATTCCATTACCTTTTCACCAATTCCTTGTGCAATGTCAAGGCGAAAGGTCATTCCGAATGAACGGACGCAAATTTCTTAATATAAATTGAAGTCACTATTTTCTGGTTCTTGAAATTTATCTTTAAAAGGTATATCGACCTAGGGTATGCTTTATTGAAGCATCGGCACAGGAATTGCCGCTCCACTTGTAAAGTATAGAAACTCCAACTTCAATTTGGAAATAGCTGGACCTACTTTTCACATGAATACATAGTAAATTCTGAATTTTCTAAAATTAATTTTTGGAAAAGATTGGAGAGGGAAGAATAATTTATTACTGCATAGAACATAAGCTGATATTTTGAAAAATTGGACACAAGATACACACGATTGTCTCAAATTTTTAAGTCAAGGAGTATACAAACATTGTGCAATTATACTCGATAGACCCTGCCCGATGAGAAATTCAATTTCGAATTAGAGGGGTGTTTCAAAGTAAAAGTCACGAATAACTAAGATTACTAATTTATACTGAAATTGTTTAAAAATTAAGAGACAAATGAAGCAGTATATAATATAAGTATTTGTATTAAAATGTTAACTTGAATTTTAAATAATATATATGTAACTCAAATAAATTAAGAGACGAAGGAATTTACATCTTCGATCTTTTCCTACAAAGGAATTGCCTTCGACTGGCATCGATCGATATTATTCATAATAACAGTCATTATCCTTAATGTTGAATAATGACGAATTTTGTACCAGTCATTTAGCGCAGTAACTTCAATGAAGAATAATTCAAAACTTCTTCTGTTCAGACTTGTATTCCTCTTCTCCTTTTCGTTCATAAATTCGTCGATTATCCAAGATTCTTAATTTTTTCCCATAAAAGGGCGATCCAATCTCCGATTCGTGACAATGTTCCTTACACTTAATGTTGAATAATGACGAATTTGAAATCAGTCATATGTAGCATGGTAATTTGAACATTGTAATGATTAATCCAAAATTCCTGCCAGAAGAAATGTATTTCTCTCATTGCACCTGTTATACCAAATGAACTTCTCAAATATAAACTTGTCGATTACCCTCATATCTTAATTTTTTCCCATAAGAGTACAATATTCCTTACCCTTGTAGTTGAATAATGTCGTATTATGAATCTGTCGCATACAGCATGGTGTAACCTTTTCAGGAAGAAATCATGAATTGGCCACTACCAACAAGAACAACATATGAACCGATCCATGTTACCTAGAAGCAAAGAGAAAAGCTATTTTGGGTAAGAAAGCTAAGTTGCGTGCTTCCTAGGGGGAAGTGAAGCGTAGACTAGGAAAAGCACAAGAGCGTGGTCCTTGACGACCAAAACAGAATCCACAGAAATCGAATGTAAACTAGATTGCGCCTATGTGTGTCTTAGTTCCTTTATCTTGGAGTTCTTTTTCTTAGTTAAAGCAATTTTGTGAGCTTTAAACTTGTGTTATCCTGTTCTTGCTGTTGAGTAAATACTTGGTTCTTCAAAACCAGTTTTCGCCATCCTACAGTAGTAATTTCGACATTATGAAGGTCAATTTCAGATTTCTCAGTGAAAAAGGAATTGCTTTCCACCCATTTGCTATTCTACTTCAACTTCACAGTTCTAAGTTCATCGATTGTCCATGTTTCACAATCTTTCCATACAGAGGAACAATCCGCGTTAGACATCGTTCGATGTCATACCCAAACGTTCCATGCCCACGACGCGGAATTTTGGCTCAGTTACAAGAGTGACCGCTCGTCTAATCGCGCGGGAGTCTCTGAAGCATACTCCAACAGCAGCACGCACATGCCTCTCGTCCTCTGTAAATCTGTCCTTAACGAAGCTTTATCCGGCGTTCCTTCCTGTTTGCGTATGCACCGGGTAAGCATAGGTCGCCGAAAAGTGGATCACAAGGACCAGCGGGTAAATAGTGCCAGCATTCTCGCAAGCTCGACGTCGTCCTACGTTGTTCCAGCTAAGAAATTGACGTTACCGCCCATTGAAAGCTTACTTGCGAAAAGACATTGCACTTGGAACTTAACTCTATTCGGTCTTATTAAAGGGGAGCTTCTTTAAATCTGCCTGTGCCGCGGAGAACTCCTTTAATTGCACGTTAAAGCGCAGAGATTTATCGTTCATACATTCACAAGGCGTGGGAGGAGATAAATTTGTAATTGCAAGCAGAGGATGTCCTGTTTTTCTGTTTTTCTTTTGTGTATGAAGTGATCTGAGAGGTCTATGGATTACAATGGGACAGCAGGTTTCGCGTTGAATGGATTTGTTTTACTATACTTGCCATGAATGATACAGTGACTGACTAATGAAATTGTTGGAAAAGTGAACTGAATGGAAATACAGGAAAATTGATCATATAACGGTATTAGAAGAAAAATCGTGATGTTAAGTTTATATGCAATTTTTAATGACATGTTTGAGAATAGACGCTTTATCCGTTGTAGGTTTAGCATCAGATGGAAATATTTTTCATTCGTGTAGATGTAAGGAAAGGCAGATTAAATATTCGTTCCCTTTTATGTATGATTAGGGAAAAAAAAGCGGAAAAGTAAAATATCTTGGAAGATAAAGATGGAAATGGAAGTATTTGATGTATGTATTTGATATGGAACAATCTATAAATTTTACTTCCTATATGTGTCGATAGGTCCTGGAAGATATGTTTGCGGTTATAAATAATTCACTGCTTTTTCTTGTCCTTCCATTCTTTGATCTAATTTCTTTTGTAATAGAGGCTGAATTAAAGTACACATAATTGCCTCCTTTAGGCATTCGATACGGAATTAATACAATTTGATTATAAAGATTAAGAATCATCCCATTTTTCTTTTAAATTTCTTATAGAGGATCGTCGTTTTTCTATCTTTTGTACATGTAGGACATTAAGAAACCAGTAGTGACAGTTTGGAGGTTAGAGAAACCTTGTTTTTAAAATTTTATCGTAATCCTAAGTAAAACTGCACCTAAATACAGTGTACGCGTATTATATTAGTACATCATTCCGTCTGATATAAACTCAAAATTAATATTTCCAAAAAGGATTACTGTTACTGGACGTGCAATTATTTACATGCACGATGAAATTATGATACACCAAGTATAGTATGTAATAACAATTAGAATAATTGTGCTTCCCGATAAGCTGCCTCTAAATTATGAATAAGTATGACGACGAATTTGCAAAATCGACGAAACAAAATGGGTATACATATTCGAGGGAATAAACGTTGGAGCAGGAAGCTCTAATTTATGCTTCCGTCAAGCAAGGCTCGAACGCATTCACTGGCAGCAGCCGAACGTTTTCTAGTCACACCTACTTTTTCATTTCACGCGTCTATGCGCACTTTCCGCACAATGAAAGGATTTAATAGTACACGCGACGTATCGTTTGAAAATTGCTGGAAGGAGGAGTCAGATTGTGATTTGTTTAAAGCAAACGCCGCAATGTCGTAGAGTGGAATACCAGCGCAGGAAAACATGCTGGTCTTGTGCATGCAAAATTTTTTAGGGTCAAATAATTGGAATACCGCTCTTATGGTGCACCGTGTCCAATTGCTAGTCGCCAATACGCGGCGTATACATTAGGCTCACCGTCTACAATCGGAATGTCGCGATCGTTAGCGTCCGCTATGCGTTTCACCGCGGCAACATAATTATATTACGGCGTCGTAAGCACGCTATTTGCATTAAAAGCATTATCATTGAGATAACTGAACGTCTAGCAACTTGTTTCTCCGTTCAATGACCTTTCCTTGCATGCAATCTATGGCAAAGGTGGATCTAAACTACCTTCGCATTTGAGCAGTTATAACTTTGCGAGGAAGAACCGTAGAATAATATTTGTGTGCTTTGTATAAAGGGCAAAGCCGTATTCGTACGTCCTTCGATTAAATTTTCACTGAGATATTTTTGATGAGGAAATCGAACACAGACAATCGGCGTAAAGGTTGGCAGAACCTTATGGCCGCTGTTTCACCTATGAAATTGCTTTGTGCTCTAATTTCGGGAAACGGAAGCACTGAAATGTTTAGGCTGCAGCACCCCATGAAGCATAATATGCGATTTATGCTTGCCAGAAAATTTTTTTCAAAGTGGTTTACTATATTAAGCTCCGATCCTGCTTGCTATTAATTCAAAGGCCAGATGGAATATTGCTTTTCTTTCACTATGGCTGTTGCATGTTAGTGGTGTTGGGCCCTGCGTATATACTACGGCATAAATTTTGTAGATAGTAACATGTCGCTGGTGTTCTCTAAATTCAGACTGAATTCTCTTAGAGTCGAAAAATTGTCCACTAACGTTCATGGTGTTACTTTAGTGACTTTATACACCGTAATTTCAACGCAATATAAAGAACACATTTTCTACGGGAAACAGCCAGTGTCCGAATTTTTACAAATTTTCAGCAAGAAGCTGTCCCTGTTTTCTACATTAAGACAGTCTAAATAAAGATTCAATCCAGGGGTGCGAAAGTATGGCTCATGGAAGTGTGGAAACGATATGCATGGTAGCATATGGCGTCAACCGCTTACTCTACGAAAAAGTGTACACCTAGTTGTGAATTTCTCATGTTAAATCCTGCAAATAACCACAGCAATTGCATTAGACTGAAGTTGCATGTTGCGTATTTTAACGAGCGCGGAACTTGGATATATCTGAAAAATGCGCACCATGTCGTTTTGTATAGAGAGGGAAGTTGAGTTGTCAATTGAAGTTCAATAACATAAGTATGCCAAGTTCCTCGTAAATGAATCATGTTTTGAGGACCTAAGGCAGTACTGTGAGAATTAACATTAACTAATATACTAAACTTACCAAAGTTCAAATCCAAAACTGTTTCCAATCGTTCAAACAGAAATTCCCCGTCCAGTCGATCATTGCTTATGTCACATGATGGCGTCATGTTGCGTTCAATATGCGTTAAGTTTACTTCTCTATATTTTTCCAAATTCCTCTTTCGCTTTCTCATCCGTGGGACATTTAGTATGTGGTTGGTTTAGCGTTAAATTTCGAATGACCACGCGTGGAGTTTAGGAATAAAATAATTCCACGCATTAATTGCTACACGATCTCTCGTTCACCTCTTTAAGATATTTCGCCGAATTTTCTAATGGAACTATTCGAGTCGATATTTTTCCGCATTGATGGAACAGCCGAGGGCCGCGGGTTGACTCTGCACTCGGACGATGAAACTCGATCCACGGTCTAATCCAAAAACCGCCGCGACTCCTTACCACTAACGTCGTTTAACGGATCACAACGGAAGTATGTAACACGCGTGTCCGATTCTCCAGACGACAGTGAATAGTATTAGCGGCGTGATGCGGTCAGCATATCAGCGTTCTCCTAACGAACGCGCGCGAGAACGAAGATACACGTCTTCGCAGATTCGACTTGAATGCACTTGGAATTCGTTTGTGACGGAGAAGCAAGAAATCGAAGAGATGCTTCGGCGGGCAGGAGTGTGAGAAATGGCTACAGATTCGACATCGGAAGCATCGGTGTAATCTGTGCCGCGTTAACGATTCCGCCGGTGATATCTCCCTTGATATTCTTGCAAATCTTCTTCATCCTATTCCTTCCTATCCTACAGGGTTACGTGATATGGGAAGGATAGGTTGTAAACATAGCTCGTATATGTTGCTGAATTCGTAGTTCATGGTAACATTGCTAGATGCACTAAAGTGTGATGCAATTTCTTATTTTAAATCATTTTGGCTGGTGGTTAAAATTTGCTGTTTGGATTGTTATTCTATTTGTTATTGTCAATTGAGTGGTATAATAGTTCCGCGAAAATACCTTGAGGTAATGGTTAACTATATAGATTGAATAGATGGTTCAGTAACCGGCCTGAATTATTGCTCAATATCGTAGTCTTTGATATGGTCGCGTCAATTTATTTATGGATTTATTCGAACGGGACTAACTCGTCACAAAAATTGCATGAAAATTGTTACGGAGAAGAGTAGAATTAACGGTAACAGAGAGAAATAAAAATAAAACAAGGAAATAAAGACAAAAATAGGAATGAAAATAAAAATGTACTTACATACAGACAGGCGAGATGTGTATATGTATAGGAAAAACAGAATTTTGTAAGGAGAGGTGCGAAATAGTCGCTGTGTTATGGAGTGAAGAGATTGGCAAAATAGATCTGGGGTAGGATAAGTGTTATTAACATTAATAACCATTCCATTAACACGTGAGTGGTATGCAAATGCCGATCTATGTTGTTCTACATGATGAAGGCACGATCGTCTTGAATAGCAGGTAGGAACATTGATTGAGGACCTTTACAACATATCAGATTAATATACATGGCCAATGAGGACTTTATAAACAAAGAGGATATCAGAGATGTCCCTCCTTCTTCCTAACGTCGTGAAATTGCATGGTGAAAGTATGTCTTCAGAGTTATGAGTGGATTCTTACTCGGGTTGCCCAATATGACGTGAAGCTAAACGCAGGAAGTCGTATCATACCTTTGCTACAAAGATAGATTGCAATTTAAAGTGAAAAGCGAGATTCTTAAAGTCCTTTGTTGGACAGCTTGGATTGCAGTTTAGTTCATTGCTCTGATATATGATGCTCGGTAAATTAAACTGTCTTGTGCATTGACACTTAATGCTTTGTTATACTGAATTAGCTAGTCTAGTTGTTCTGCATTCACTTTTTTGAAACAGAGGTATACTGTCATTAGGAGCCGCAGCTTTGTTTCGCTATGAATTCAGATTATTGACCAAATTTTTCTATTTTCGGCCAGAATAGTTAATAATTGCAGGATTTTAAGAAGTTCCGCATTTTGTGAGACCGATTAAAAACTTCAGGATAAATATTTTATCACAAGGTAGGTTTGAAATTGGAAGATCTCCAATGATAACTAATTTTATCACCTTTCAATAATGTATGAATCTTTTAATGCAACATTCTGTATTATGTCATTATAATATTATATAAGCTCGATAGAAATATATTCATATTATCCATAAACTATGTATATAGGTATAGAAATGTTTACAAATTACGTATAAATGGGTTTCCAAAATTACCACTTTATACAATTTGTAATTCTGACCCATTCCATTATGAACGTCCATTCATTTTGCATATTATTTATGTAAGCGTATAATTATTCTTCCATTACTTAATTTCTGCTACAGTTATCGTTACCGAAAACTGATTTTCGTATTTGAAGTCCGATTCCCTGTACGAATTTCATCGAATGATTGGCCATTATGAATTGTGAGATTGTTAACTGATACCATGTTCCATAATATAGAAGAAGCTGAATGAATATGGTATATTCCCAAACGTAACAATATGGATATATTAGCAGTGGTAAATAGTATTCGCATGCAAAAGTTACCAACGGAAAAATTGTTATTGCAAACGAGACAATTAGTGCGACGGAAAATCAGAGAGTAATCTACATAGAAGTATCACGATAATAATGCAAGAAGAATGCCAATCATGAGAGTAAAGTTCACAAACTGAAAGCCCAAGGGGACTACATGCACGAATCGAGAAATGCGATCTTAAGCTAACTGCAATGTTAACATGTTTGTTTAGCTTAAGTGGTAAGTATAATACCTCGACTAGTAGTAACTTCAAGTAAGATATGGAAATGAAATACTCGCGAGTTTGTTACTTCATTCCACCATAAATGGCATCATCCCTATTCCCTGTGTACATACGTGGAAGTTTAGAATTGGTACGTGTTCATCGCGAAAAAGTTTCCAAACGCAAATGGTTAATAATCCTAAACGAGGCACTCGAGGCAATACCGTGCCGAGAGGACAATCACTGGGAGCGAAGGGCGAGGATCGTGTGATGAGGAAAGCGTGATTGGCGCGCGATCGGGACCAAGCTCCTTCCTCCGATACTATGGCACACAATGTCGCTCTGGAGCAGTCGGAAGCTATGCACTCGGAAACGTGACGCGTCGTTACAGCCTTTACAAGTGGCTTTGGCGCTGGAAGAACACATGCACAGGTCAGGCGAACAGCGGCGGAATGGTGCAGCGGATTGTGAGCTGTCCAGACATGTATACACAGCACGCTGGACAACGCTTACTTTGTAGCTTCACCAAACACCCGTATTTTATTATTTCTTCCGGTCACTAAATTTCACGCAATCCCGTAACGCTGTGAAAAGATGCGGCACGTAAAACGCATCACAAGAGGAACCAACCGCTGCTTATTCCTATTATATACCTTCAGGACTTCGGGATTGGTTGACTTGCATATCCGAAATGAATGATTCGCCTACCATTTATTTTCTCGTGCAACTGCAGAGCGAGGTGTGCGTTATTTTTGTTGCAGGTATCTTGGAATGACGAGTGAGGTAGCGTTTGCTCATATTTCGTTATTGCGTATAATACTGACGACTTCAGGGACTGTCGAATAAGGTGTGTGGCGCTGGTTCAGGTTATTACATGTGCTTGCTGAATGTTATTATATTGTTAGGGTGCGGGGAATAAATTGCGATATTGAGTACCTGAAATAATTTTCGCCTCGGTGTATACGGAATGCATTGTGGATGTTGTCAGTATTTATATGAGCGATATGTTTTGTATTCCCTTTACGTAATGATTATTTATATTCCTTTGTTCCTTCTGTAAGAAATAACTTTGCTGCAGAAAACTGTTTTGCTCGTATTGTTTCCTTATTTTGTAACAAATATGACGAACTCTACAAAACCACAGAGTTTCAATGAAATCAGTGACTCGAAAGTTTAGCACTCACCTTGTTATTAAAATAATATATTTAAGTAGTAGAATTTAGAGTAACAGCTATGAAATAAAAATTATAATGAATAGTTAAAATATATATCAGCAAGTAGTAGGGGATTTAGAAATTAGTGTAATGTAAAATAATTGTAGTAAACGAAACTTATTTTCTTCGAAACAGAATTAAGTGATGTACTCTAATTTCATATTAATGCAGATTTATATTAGACAGAAGTATGTAAACGTGAATAAATATATATTACTCTAGCAAAATTTAGCTTCATGTAATTTTAAGTTCCAAATAATATTTAACTACAGTAATTGATTGTTAATCTGTTGTACATTATATTAAACTCCGATAATACTGTTAAGCAAACAATGGAAGAACCGCGAGTACTGCCATTAGGTTCGGCCATAGTGCTATAGATATCACGCCATCCGTGATACCAAAAGTAATACAAACATTTTAATCGAGTAAACAGTGATGCTTGTGAAATTTCCAATCCTCTTACGATAATCGCGATAATCGTGTAAAATACCAAGTAAGCCACAAAGTATGCTCGAATCTTATTCTTCATATAAAGTGTATATATTATCTACAAATAGTCGCTTCGTATATACAGTACTAAAATAAGTTAATTCGGTTCGAATATTAATTTTGAATAAGGCTAATCTTCATTTAAGTATCAATTTAATGTTAATATTATTAATATAAATATAAATAATAACTAATTAACGTTTAATTCTGAATAAATAGAGAACGTACGTAAACTGATCTCATTGACACGTTTTACGTCAGTACTGCTCAAATATTAGATACAATAAATTTAAGTACCTTATAATGGATATGCAATTCCAAATGAATGACAGATATAAGTAAACTAATAATAATGGCACGTCCACAATTCGTATTTCACATAAAAAAATTTTATTTTTGTTCATATGTCAACGATGATAATCCACAAAAGTTATATGCATACCAATCTACAAACCCCGATACAATCGAGGTCACCTTTATCTATTCTCGTTTCCAATCTCCAAAGTGTAGCTTCTGCGAGTAACTTTGATATTATGTACGGCTTGGTAGGGTCAGGATGGAATATATCGAATGTTCTTGTTATATGTCTAACGTGTTCCGATCCTGACATATGCTTCTATGTAACATAGTTTAAAAGAAGCTCCGAGAATATTCGAGGTGATCACTTCATTTCTACCTGTGTATTCGCATTGTTACAAAGAGATTAGTCTCCTCATGCAATGTGGCTGTTGACATTCATTCTCCAGATATTAATTTTGATTGTTCGAGCAGTATCTATTTATATAACAGATTTTCCAGTTTACGATACCACATCTGCAGTTATGGTAAGGTATTCACTTTGGTACTGCTATTTATAGGAGAAAGATTGCACGATAGTAGGAATAAAATAAGACGGGAATGCAGTTAATAGAGCAGATAATGATTTTATATCTAGTATAGAATTGTATATCTATTCATCTAGAATTATATATTCATATAGTGGACAGTTCATTCGATAATCATATTACTCATAGTGGTTGTTCATCAGGTTCTTCTTCTGCGTTATAAACTGGAATTTATATTGCTTAAAGATCGGCGACGTACTTATTTTTATTGTGGGAAGGCATTCTTTACAATTTTTCTTGGAATTATTTCGCTATTATTCATAGATATCTGTATATCCTTAAATGGTATACTTGATGATGCAATACTTCAGTAAAAACGTGAGTTCATTGTGTGATGAATTCGTCACATCTCTGAAAATAAAAGACGCCAAGGAGCAAATATTTACAATCAGTGATGTAAGATATGAATCTACATATCAAGATTATCGGTTAAAGACGTAATACTTCTTTCTTTTAATTTCGCAGTTATTTGGTAGGAAATGTTCCACTCAAGAATTATATAAATATTTCAGTCATCGTATAATTTAAAACAATTATTTTATTAACTTTACCCTGTCACCAAGCCTGATACAATGTTAATAAGGATGCTATCGATTAATTTTTGAACGCGCTTAATGTACATCCTTTATCACTCTCACCCCACGAATAAAAAAGGGATGAAGCAAATAATACGTGAAAAGCGAGGAAGCAATTTCATCAATAATACAATGAGAATATCTAAAATATTTGCAACTTCGACGAGGCCGTGGAATGCAAATAATTGAGAATAAGAAACAGATGGGGAGGTGTGAAATATTTCGAATTCCTCAACAGAATTTACAATTTCAATAACGGTTCGTGACGAAAAAGCGACCCGACTTTACCTAGTCGATGGATAGAGATATTTTAATTCGCATTCCGCCGGTGGGTGTGTAAGTAGTAGGTCTATGATGAAAAAATTTATAAACCCATTGCCGTCGAAGTACCCGCAGCGGGAACATTCGCTAGTCGAACTGTACAGAAAACGGCAGAAAATTAGAAATGTTAAACAGTTTGTATTATTACGTATAATAAGTGGTATTAAACACAAGCTAGTTTCAACAAATTCTGTGTGCTCTAATATCCACGTGCTGAAATTAAATCCTGGACTGGAAAGTGGCTGGGAAACTCAAAACTTTCTCTGCTGAAGCCTGTCGACCACAGTGGGTTAATGTTGCTGAAGTATAATGATGCGGTAATTTGACAATATCGGTGAACACCTGAATATTACAGAAATAGTATTTATGTATTTAGCGTCTCAGTAGAGCAAATAAGTTATAAGCATTTGCTTGAAAATTTTCCAACAATATCGCGATGATACATGACTCAATCATGCAGTATCACGTGCAACGACACTAATTTCTCGACAAAACAACAGCAGTGATGCCATATGATACCGTGTCTTTAAATCCGCGTTCAGTGTTAGGAGAATTAAAATCCCTAACATAAAAATAGTAATTTAACAAACGAATCTAATAACAAGTCGATGTGGTAGTGTGAAAAGTTTTTGCAAATATCTCGGAAATTAAGGCCAAGCGGCAATTAATGTTCCAATAAGAATTATTCCGTATCACGTCCTGTATAACACGTTCAAATATCATAGGGATCGACCCACGCATTCCGTAGTTTTCAACAATTCTATGTATGATGACAAAAAACTGGTAATGACTCATAAATTTTTCCAGCTGACAAGTTCTATATTTCTGATTAAGACACAAGTAAAGCCTTTTGCAAGGAAACCGGAAAAGAGACGCGCTTTGGGCAAAGCAGCTAAACTGCATGTTTACCAAATTTTATTTTGATCTCATGTTATAAAAAATGTTATCTATGTTCTGTCCAATGCAATTGGTAAAAAGCTATGTCTTATACCACAAATTTCCGATGATTGACCACAACATAAATCCGGAGACAGACAAGACATATTAAATTGTTTTATTTCATCAGGAATTTCATCAAATTTAATACTCAAAGGTGGAATCGCTCAAGAATTAATTTCTTCAGTTCATGAAACTATTAAAGGTGAAGGTAAATTTATCTGAACTACAATATACTATTATGGGTATCAAGTAAACGGAATTGATCAATTATGGAATATGTCATTGTAGGGGTAGTAAATACAATGGTATAAATTCTGGATATGAATATGATCAATAACATTGTCGTCAAATCGGTTTAATTGAAAAAAACGATTTAACTATTCATCAGTACAATATAATATTTCTAATGTTGGACAGCGAATAAATGACAAAATAAAGGAATAATTGCTCCTATA
Organism: Eufriesea mexicana; assembly: GCF_001483705.2. Classification (NCBI taxonomy): domain Eukaryota; kingdom Metazoa; phylum Arthropoda; class Insecta; order Hymenoptera; family Apidae; genus Eufriesea; species Eufriesea mexicana. The sequence continues at coordinate 2,081,935 of NW_016908250.1, read as the reverse complement.
TTCTCCATTAAATAATTCACTTAATAAAAATGAATTAATACTTCCATTATCTAAGGTATCCATAATTAAATAAATAGTTAGAATAGTAGGCATTGTTAGAAATATTGCAGTAATATTACGTGAAGGAGTTAAATTATCTGAATACAGAGAATTTGAATCTTCAAAAAAAAATTCATATATAAGCATATATATATATATATATATATAAGCATATATATATTTCATTTTGAATTTTTTAATATTATCCTATACTGCGAAGTTCTTAATACATTACACTTTACGGTAACATCAAGATTGCATTTATTTAACAATGAAATTCGTGATTCGTGGAATGAATGATTTAAAGGCGTATAATTAACTAATTATACAAATAATGGGTGAAAAATTTGAATAATAATAACCGTTTACATTAGTAGAAAGATATCTGCTCCATGCTCTTCAAAATTCATATCACAACCAGAGTCTGTGATTCTTGCACCAGATACGAAATTTGTGTCTATGTTTGCGGCATATGATACATTCTTTAGTCTCATTTTTCCTTCAATTACTTTTTTATTTGAACTTGAACCTCACATGTGCGTCCTGACCTTTATTTCGTCCCCTCCTTAACAGCCAGAGCGATATCTCCTTCTTCATCCCAGATTTTTTGAAATATCGTTGCCTCAAAAGCCATGCGACGTGTTGACCGGAAATCGAATAGTCATATTGCGCCTCAAATATCCATGTACGTTCTGTGCCCTCCTAAATTCTGGATTTCTCATACCTTTGCTCATGTACACAAATAGCTTCATCGGTGCCCTTCACCATAATGTCTAGTAGAGCTAAAAATATAAGCAATGAAATGTAAAAAATGCTATAAAGGTAAACAAAATGATAAACTAAGAGAAATAACATAATTTGAGCTGTATTTATAAGTTGTTGTAAATTCTTCTAATATTATATTCAAAAATAGGGATTAAATCAAATTTTATTGACTTGAGATTATTCCATATAATATAGCTTAAATAAAAGTTGGTTTAGACGTAAGTGATATATTCCATTTTTCTTTCCATTATTCCTTTGATTTCCATCCTTAAAAATTTTATATTCACGGATTGTGGGAATGCTGTGCATTGTATCAGGTTACGTTCAGCGCCCATATTAGTAATTAATCGGCTGGGCGCTGCCAGCTGCGGAGCTTTGATCGAGGCACTGGGGATATCAGACAATGCTGCGACAGTGCCATTAGCGACCAGTGCTCGCTTCTGATTGACGGACACGCGGTCGCTTCCACCACGCTCATGCTCTCGGCCCTCATGCCGGGACTCCGCGATGGAAGGGGCATCGGTTGTTTCCATTTTGATGGGTCGCAACGCGGGCATTCGTGCATGTCGTGACAAGTATTGTGCGCGTTACCGGGGCCCGCCAACTGGCGACCGCGCCGTGCCTCGAGCTAATGCTTTATAACGGCTTCGCGAAAAAGATGTTATTCTACTTTCTAGCGTCGCCGCCGCAGGGGAACGCGTGTGTAGGTGTTGGACACGCGGCTTGGAAAAACCCTGCCCTCACCGTTGAAGGATCATCGGACAAGTTGGACCTACCTTTGCGGGAAGCAGCTCACTTGGCCATGGCTGCGGGTTGTCTAGCAGCCCGCAGCCTCGTTACCAGCGGGGGCCACGTGGAGGAGGAGCTGCCAGCTTTCGCTCGGTCCCAGCAGGATGGCGTGTGCCGATATACCTGCACCGTCCCGGTATCCGTCTCTGGATACCGACTGCGGTGACGGTCACAGGTGCCTTACCTCGCTTCCCTTGCTGTTGGTTCCTCTGGTGCTTCTCGTGGTCATCCTGTCTGGCCATCTTCTTCGTAAGTCCATGTTGGCTGCTTCCTCCTTAGCAGCGGTTGGTCCTGTTCCTGTTGGATCCTGCTTGTGCCAGCCTTGTGCTTCTTCTTGGTCCTCTGCTTCTAATATCTTCTTCTTCTTCCACACCGCATCTTCTCCCTCCGCCACCACGATTTCCTCTTGCTGTTGTTCCCTCTCTTCTCTCCCGCCATTTCTTCTCCTTGGCGGAGAGTACGTCGCGAGCGAACTTCCGGAAGTGACGAAACGCCTTTTTCGACGTGAGGATATGACTTTCGACTGGCCACCTGAATCTGTGGCCGTCGAGTCCTTCTTTCAGAGCGCGCCGGCTTTCACCATAGAGTGGGCAGTCCTCTATGATGTGCCTCGGCGTTTCCTCTTCTCCGCAGTCGCACAGTTCCGTATCGCTGCAGCCGAAGTACTTCAGTTTGCTATTGAAGTCTCCGTGGCCACTGAGGAACTGTGTCACATAGTGGTCCACGTGGATCCATTTATCCTTGACCCTCTCGTGGACGCTGCTGAAGTAGGCGTATGTTGTTCGTCCTTTTTCTGTCGCTCGCCAACGCTCCTGCCAAGTGGCCATGGCCTCGTCCCGTAGGCGCCGCTTTGTTTCCACCATGTTCGAGGAACCTTTTCTTTCTGCGTGCATTCGTGCGCGCATTTCAACCACCAGGTCTATTGGCATTTCGCCAGCTATCACTTGTAGAGCCTCTGTTGAAGTTGTCCGGTATGCCTTTGTGACCTGAAGCAAGGCCATTCTCTGCGATCTCTCGAGGATCTTCTTTGTCTTTAAGTTCAGCAGGTCGCTCCAGCCAGCTGCGGCGTACGTGACGATCGGGACAAAGAGCCCCCTGTACAGGGTGGTTAAGGCTCCACGTCCGAGACCCCAGTTCGCCTTGGCCACCTTGGCCAGGCGCATGTCGTGACAATGGCTTTTACTAGAGGTAGAGTATCGGTCTGGGTTCCTGGAGGCGCGCGGTGTATCATACTAACGCGATGAGGTTTGAGCATCCGCTGCTCTACGCGTGTACTGAACAAATGGGTTCGCGATCGGCGGCGGCGGTCGTGAGATACTGAAAGGTTCCCGGTTCGTCGTAGATTTCTTCTGCTATCTCCTAGGGTAATAGGCGCGTCTGACATTTTCGACGCATCTGTAATCCTCTCTGTCTACGTGGTGCGGTCTGCGTTCGTCGATGTCGGCGGTTGTGAGAGTCTGATGTTTTCGCTGTGACATATGTTGTCGTTGGGATAAGAGGTGCGCTGAGCTATGTGTCAGTCGGCGTCATCCGCCAACTCGATACTTCGGCGATGTCGATAGATTCCGAGATATGCTCCGTACCGAGGTGTCTATGTTGCGTCAGCGATCGGGGACCAATGCCCCTAGTAAAGACAGACAGAGCTATCTCGTCGGTCCTCCGCACGTCAACATGGTCATTATGAAGGAAGCGCTCCTCAAACCCTTCACGCGTCTTACACATATGAACACGCTCTCATGGTGCTTCCTGCTTTACCAAATCCAACTTCTCCGAGTATAATTCGTTGCAGTGTGATAAGTCAAATTTAATTCTGATCCTGGCACAGACATCGCCTACTGAATCGAAATGCTACCACTCAATAGCGCAGTAGGCGCGTGCTTTCAGGCAGCCGCCGATGAGTCTGACAAGAGTCGCTTCTCTGTCTGGAGTCAACATGTCCAAGGTCCGTCTTAACACCTGACAGCAGGACAGATACTACGTGTTCGAAAGATCGTAAAGTGGTAGTTCGTCGGGAGCTCTATTAGTCGACACGTTGACAATGTACTATCATTTGTCATTATCACTACCGATATATGATCTATCCATCGATCATTCTAGAAGTGCTGTAGTGTTTAAATCACCAGTGAGCAGACTAATCGATCGGCTAAATTGCGGTGTTGGTGGAGGTCCTAAGTACAGTTCTGTCAATTGTAAATATCGCTAGACATAAACGACTTATACGATGATTATTCTCGATTTGCTGTGCAACATTATTCATCAGTGAACAAATTAATACAACGGCAGCAGTACTGTGATAACGACTGTACTCTGACCGGTTTTGTCTCGAAATATTAATATCTCGAGCACCAACTGATTTATGCTTTGATCATTCTAGAATTGCTGTAGAGTTATACCATCAGCACACAGATTAATACAACGGCTGCGGTAATGCGGTAAAGGCTGTACTCAGAACTGTGTTGTCAATTGTTAATATCTACAGATATAACTGGTCTATACTTTGATCAATCTAGAACGTGAATGGAATTTAAATCATCTGTGAACAGATTAATACGACGGCTACAGTGAACTGGTGGTGGATGCACTAAGTACCGTGCAATTGATTGAAAATATCTCGCGCCATATCTTTTCCACACATTGCTCATTCTGGAACTTCTGTGGAACATAAGTCATCAGTGAACAAACTATTCCAACGACTAGAGTACTGTGGCAATGGCTTTACGCCGTAATGTATTGTCAACGCTTACTAACTCGTGTGGTAACTGATCCTTCTTTTGTCTTCCCAGAACCGCTACAGAATTTAAACCATCAGTGAATAGATTAATCCAGTAACTAAAGTGCTATGATAATAGATATATTATCGCCCGAGATATTGACAGATGACGATACACTACAGAGTATAGCCATCTACACGCTACTATGGCCATTGGGTTAAACTATTCTAAGCGTATATATGTTCTACAGCGATTCAAGTACGGTCAATGTATAAATCAACTATCCCTCGAGACATTGACAAACTACAATACTCTACTGAGTAGAGTAATCTGCACAGTACTACATCCAGTGGATTAATCTATTCCCTGATCATCTACGTTTTTCAGCAATTCTAGAATGAATAGCGTTATTCACCGCACCACACATAATTCATGCTTTCTTAGCACAGTTTACTTATAGTTTCAGTGAATATTAAGATAAATTTCGATTTTTTGCAGGAAAGTCTCACTACTGCTTCAGAACTGCCCAGAATATCTTTATCTTAATAATATCACAAGCGTCGTGCAATTTGAACGTATTTTGATTGCAGTAGTGTCATCTGCAAACCTGTACTTATAGGTACAGCGCGCCACGCTATGTCAACTATACCCATTAAACATAGGAATCCATTGCAAAAGCCCGATCCAACAAAGGACTTGTACTCAATAAATATAAGAACGTACAGCATAAAACTGACCCAATATAGGGCATATTACAACTTAACAAATATCCCCTAGAATAAGGCGTTACCTAGAATATAGGAATAAGTAGCTCCAGCAAAAGTAGCACGAAGAATAAGTGGAGACAGCGTAACACTGCTAAAATTCTAAAACGCGCGTGAATATTTTGTATGCGTGGCACGAATGGAACACATATAATACGGAACATAAATGTAGGGACAAATTACATAGTAATTATGATAAATGAAACGATTCCAAGGACAATGCTAGAACCACTACCGCACTGTCGCACGAACTCTAATTAACGCAAACATTACACGAACAAGTTTTTGGCCTAGCTAAATATATGAGAATTACCCTCAAGAGAGCGTAGCGAAGCCTCGAGTGGAGCTTCAACAGGATCTCTTCACATGACATTACATAGAAAGCTTTGTGCAGGAAACAACTAAGGCCATCCCACGAGATAAGACGCGCGCCGGAGTTGACATCAATAGCCACTCGCAGGAAACCGCCGCGGCCTTCGCACGAGGTAACACGTCTGCCGGAGCTGGCGTCACTGTCGCATACCAGAGGCGAGGTAAGACTGGCTTCAATGTCGCGTACCTGAGGCGAGGTAGGGCTGACGTCATCCCCGCGTGAGGCCCTATATAATGTGGCCCAGATATGCAGCTGCCTTGTGGAGAAAGCAGCATTTCGACGGCAAGAGTTCAGGTTTGCTGCACTTAGTCTGTCAGATAGTTTGTCGCATTCGATTTGGTTTTCCCTAAGTTAACTTCAATATATAAGGATTTCGTTGGGATACACTTAATGTACCCCACCATGCAGGCTAGTCAAGGCGCAGTCAATGAGCTGTTGAGCGGTTGTCGGGGGGTTTCGTGAGCCGAATGCTGTTCGTATGAATTCATAGTCTCCTATCGTTGCTGATATCGCGGGCTTCGGCCTGTCTTTAGTGTGTAGAGGCGCTTAACATATACCATCCTTCACGTCGAAACAAATAAAGACTTGTACATTGTCTGACTCGTCTAATATTTTGGAGATATAGTGCAGTGCGTGCGCTTCCGTGACCGTCTTCTCGGTAAGCGATCTATAATCTATTACAATGCTCTACTTCTTATTTTTCTGGTCCTCGCTCCTTTCGGGAAGAATCCATAAGGGAGAATTATATGGGGAAGACGTTTTCCAGCAGCTCACGTATCTGCTGGTCGATCACGCGTTTCTGAGCCGGCGAGTAATATATACTGCCGCGAATGACATTCCTTAATCTTATTCTATGGTCTGCCATGCTAGTACATCCTAGTTTGTCTTACACTAAACAGAATATGTCCAGAGACTTCTCTATCGACGGTTTTACGTGTTCCCGTCTGCATTCAGATGGTCCATCCATATTCATGAGAATATTGACGCTATTTGGCTGGGACTAGCGCACAGAGTGAGATCCCTTCGCGAATTCTCGCGGGAAAGCGGAATGGAAGAGCGGCCGGTAGGATTTTCCCTAGTCACGTTACCTCTTACGGTCAAAGTGCGGCTTACCTGCATGAGGGACGAAAAGGAGTCGTAGAAGTGCCAGAGTACGTGAAGCTACATACGCGACTTGGTTACGGTTTTAGGGGTTTCGTTGGAATTCGCGCATTAAATGTATGTTATACCGGTGCTGTTTGACTCTGAACAATCAATTGTTACTGTGATAGGCTTATTGCCACTTTTTCCAGATAACCGTACACCGGTCCGTCGACTTCTACCTCGATGCAGCTTATGGCCCTTGACGTCAGCGTTGTCGTATTGGATGCATTCATGCTGGCTGGAGGAGAATGGGGGTCTCTACTTCTTTTACTTTCAGGGTCTTTCCTGCCTAGGGCAACACGGCGCCTTCGGCAAGAGTGGCTGAACCAAGATTCCCTTCCGTTGGTATGGGGAAGGATCCAGGGACGACGTGGAATTTACTTAGGGCTTTGAAAGTATAAATTTGCACAGAAAACAGTGTTCGGACCTCGTCCTCTATGATAGCTTGTAATCTCAAGTTGTCTGTATTGTCGACACTCGTTGAAGAGTGAATCGCCGATAGCTTGACTAGGTTGAGACCGGAGCCCGAGTAAATCATTTTCTTGCTTGATTTTATTTGTTGTAGATATATTATTTCGACGCTGGGTATTGCAGATGCCTTGGTGGCTACGGCGTTAGACACTATTGCTCTTGGGGTTCCTCGGCACGCATTGCTTCCGCGGTCTCGACCTGGCAAAGTCTTTCGCCTCAGGTCCTCGGTCGGCGAGAGGGACTCGACGTTACCCAAATATTGATTTGCATATGCGCGTCGCCTGCAATCATGTATATCAGGGCCGGGTATTCGGTAGTATGTGCACTACCGATACGGGTTACACACGGATCTCGTTCTTGCCGTTCTCGAATCCTGACGCGGAGTAAGGGACTCAACCGATTTTCGCGGGTAGCGCACAGCTTGAGGTAGAAGTGGCGTAGCTGTTCGCTAGTCTAGGTACGCTTCCCGATTGCTGAGAGAGTGTGCCTGCATATATAATATAATTCGCAGTCAAATATCTCTCGCTCCGTGAGTCTAATATAATTTTATGGTATATACCTTATCTTTGAAATATTATTTTCCATATTGTGGCTATAATACCCGTGCTTGCTTGCTGTGTACTAATTATATGGGCTTAGAATATTTTATAATCAGTTAATTCTCTTATGCCAACTCTATGCTTATAATATAGCGTGATTACATGTTAGTTACAATTACTTGTAGGCCCAAATGTATTCGCTGTTCGTACGGTATGCTACGTCCTTGGACGCAAGCGTTAAACGCAGCAGGTGCAATTTCAGTACATTTAGGGCACCATTTTATAGCTGCTTTAGCACTACTTCAGTATATCTAGAGAGAACTTTTAGTACATCCCAAGATCAGTATCAGAACACCATAATAGCAGTTTTTGCATAGCTGCAGTGACGCTTGACTACAGTTTCAGATCTGTCGCAGAAAATCTTCTGTTCATCTGCAGTAAAGTTTCAGTTCCGCTTCAGAACAAGCTCAGAAAGGCTTCATTACAGCTTTTACACACTCTCTGTGCAATTTCATTACAATTTCATGGCTATTTTATATCAGCTTTACCACCGCCTCAGTACATCTTGAGAAAAGTATTGGTACATATTCAGATCAGTGTTAGATCAGTTATCTTCTAAATTTATTGATAAAATTGTTGTTAATTCTGAAGCGACTTAAAGTTGGATATGCAATAATTTTTTTATTATCCTTCTCAAAATTTACTGAAATAACAGAATATAATATTGTTCTCGAAAATAACTAATATCGAAATTAATGAACTTAAAATTTCCTGCTGTTACTAACGTGGGTGAACAAGTTAATGGTGAAACCGGAGTAAGAGCTGCTATTTCTGGTACTAATAATGTACAAAGAGGAATATGTGCCTTTCAGTAAAAATTATTAGATAAACATCGTTGTGACTAATAAATTTGTTATATAATATTAAATTTCAACTCCCAAATGTTAATATTATTGATATTAAAATTAATTACGAACAATCTCAGAAACGACTTAAATTAATTGCTAATAATGCAGAAATGAAAGACCTATACGTTTAATAAAAAAACAGTTGGACAATAAGAAGTTAGTGATCATCAATCACATCCAATAGTAACTGCTAGCATATTAGATCCAATAATTCGAATATATATAGGGAGCAATAGCAATATTATGAAATGAAAAAATAGCTTAATTAAATAATTTCCTAAATTATTGTATCTAATTCTATGTACTAAGGGTATTGTACTAATAATTGAAGCTAAACGTGATAGCACTATACACTTGAATATAAATGAATTACAAAACTGTATTTTATTGAATTTAATCTATAAATGTTTCAGGCTGCAGTATAAATAATATTATATGTTATAACATATATATATATATTATACATATATTATATATATTATTATATATATTATGTATATTATTATATATATATATATATATATATATATATATATT
>NW_016908250.1:1929446-2070595 GCF_001483705.2 Eufriesea mexicana | reverse complement strand
ATTATTATAAATTTTAAGGTATATAAAGGTAAGAAAGCGCTGGAAAATATTAATTTTACAATAATTTGGAATAATTTATGTAAATTATTGATACCACGCATTAGTGTTATTTATTGAACAAACTAAACTAATTTAAATTATGAAACCTAAATTAAATACGACTAAACCTAATGAGATTGTGTTTCATGGTAAGCTTAAGTAATTTACTAATATTCCACGCCCTATATTTATTCTAAAGTGATATATATTCGTGCTTAATTGCTAAATAAATATATTGTATAAATAATACTGGAAACTGTAAAAATTTGAAATAAATTAAAAATTTTTTGCTGAAAGGTTAAACTTATCAATAATATAATTTCTCCAGCAATACTAAAAGGAAATGGTAATTATATATTAGATGAATATAATATAAATCACATTAAATTCTTTGAATGTTCTTTTGAAACTTAATAATTGAGTCTTAATTAATTATAATTGACGGTATAAATAATACCATTATTAAGGGAACATCGATAAGATATTCTATAAATTGAATTAGAAATAAAACTTAATGAACTTTATTTAAGAATTTGATATCAAAATTAAATTGTTATTTTTAATATTCTTTTATTATATGCCTTAATCTGAAGAATTCACGTCTAACATCAAATATAGCATAATTAGTAAGTACCTGTAATGAAAATATTATACCACAAGTAACACCAAGTGAATGACCAACAATTACTTGCACGTATTACATATTCAATGTATTATTAATTAAATTTAATTTTATATCAACCAATCTATGTTTTAATGTAAATATGAAAATAAAGAAAGATGAAAATTAATTTAGTAGATTTATTTCAATTATTTCGAACAATAACTGACTACAGTTATCTTAGGTATCGATTGTTCATATTAGAACCAACTTTTATTCATCCTAAAATATCTAGATTAGTTTCAACTGGATATGATTTAAATTGATTACAATTTTTGTATGTTATATTTGAAGAATTTACAATTGCTTATACAGTAAATTCATCCATCATTACTTTTTGTGCTTATTAATTTATATACCTTTATAGCACTTTTATATTTAATTCCTTATACTTTTACTTCAGCTAGACATTTAACTGTTAATATGTAAATATCTTTAACCATTCGATTAACATTGATTATTTGTAGTGTAAAAAATTCTTAGAAATCCTTGTTATTGGTTTAGTACTTTAAATTCACGTCGTAGTTTAAAAATTTTTATAGTAATTATTGATTTGATTCGAAATATTATACGATCAACAGCTTGATCAATTCGTTTATGTACAATCTTAATACTTTGGCATTTAATTTTAACCTTATTCAAAAGTTTTACACAAATTTTATAGAATTACTTGTTTTCCATTTTTATTCAAAATGCTTTTATGACTTTAATGAATTTCATATCATTCATTGAAGCTTAAGCATTCTGTACATTAACACTGTTATGTTATTTAGAATATTACAATGAATATATACATTAATGAAAAATTATAAAATATAATATTCTATTTCGTTTAGTATCTTTCAGACTTTGACATTTACTAATTTCATAAAGAATAATCTATTTCATAAATAATATAGGATATGATGTATATATATACATATATACTAAACATTATATAAAATTATACATTATATATTGTGTATATATATATACAATATATAATGTTTAATTTTTTCGTAATCAAGTATGATTATATTGATTACATTATGAATAAGATATGTTGTTTACGAGAGTATGTATCAAATATAATACACGAGCATGTATAAATAAAATTCTAAATTTTGTTAAATTTAGTCAAATTTTATTTATTTCACGATTCTCACGTAGCTGCTTCTTTCTGGCACATTCTTCCAAACACTTTTCATCGACCTTCGCATTAAACGACACTCGCAAATATTAAGGTCATACCCAATAAATTTCATTTATTCTACCATAATTACCTTAACACGTGTAAAACATACAAGTACACTCTTATAGATCCAATAATCACAAATTTCATATGTTATTGACGTAAGCATGTAATACTTAAGGATAATACTTCTATCAAACTAATTATTAAAATATAATATTAAATTTATAGAAAATAAGTTTTAAAGATATATATTAATCGTAATAATCCGTAAGTTCCTAATTTTAACATCATTGTAGCTAAAATTATTGATCCATAGGATGGAGCTTCAGCGTGTACTTTTAATAATCACGAATGTATTAAATATATAGATGTATGGAAATATTAACGTTATTATGATAGAGTTAAATTCACTTTCAATTTAAATTATTACTTCCTATTAATAAATATAAAAGGATTATTAATAAAGATAAAGAAGAAATTATAGCATAATACATTAAATGAAGTCTGACTGAAATGCGATTTTTTTGAAAATCCTCAATTTATGGTAAGAACAAAATTATCAGTAATCAAGCTTTAAATAATATGAGATAAAAGAGTAAAAAGGTTATGAAAATGAATAAATTTATTAAAAGCAATATTATAAAGGAATTAAGTAGCAGACATAATTAATTTTCTTCTTTTATATTTGTAAAAGTTTTTGGAAGATTTCGTAATGTTAAAATAACTAAACAAAGAGAACAAAATCATAATCCTCAACATAATAAACAAAATATTCAATCTATTCAGTTAACTTCAAATAAAAATGTAAAAGATAATAAAAATTTTAAGTTAGCATTTACATATAAATTAGACTTTAATATAATTATTACAATGAACAAAATTAGTAATTGTCTTAACACCTTAATTCAAATTAATTTATTGAATTCTTCGATGACTATATATATAATTTATTGTAACTATTAAGGACAATGCTAAAATTTCTTTTCCAACTGAGTAACTTAAATATACTAAAAAAGTTCGTCCATTATTATCTGCAATAATTAAATTTGTTAAAATTGCTAATGAAGAAAATTCAATAAAGATTGAAAAAATTAACATATAGTCACTATAATCAAATAATTTTACGATATGCTATCAATATGCGATTGATATGTGGACCGCGCCAAATAGCAATGCGGTCCTCCACATACGCATGGTGAACGCGCGCAGGATGCTAACGACGTCTGCCGAGTATGCTGCACGGGCTATTGCGACAAGTTTATGCCCGCCATGAGCTTGCGGTGAATTTTTCGTAATTACTTTGTATTTTACTTCCTTATTCTAATAATAAATCAAAACAAAGGTGTGATTTATGCCAAAAGTCTCTTAAGATTGACCAAAATATAATCCTCGACGTAAAATATGAAAAATTGATTTATACGACCGGGAATTGCATCAATTTCAATGCCCAAAAGCGGAATTGCTCAAGAACGACTTATGCCAGCTGATTAAACTAATAAAGGCCATGGCAATTTTATTGAAACTACTATACACGTTAACATATATCAAGTAATCGAAATTGATCAGATGTAGAATAGGTCATTACACAAGAATCGAATTCAAGATTATTAAACACTGGATACTCATTTGACCAATACCATTGATGTCTAATGGATTAAGTTGAAGGAAAAGAATTTAATAATTCACCAATATAATGTAGAATTTTAAAAGTTTGATATCGAAGAAATAATTCAATAATCAAAGGAATCGATTATTTATCTATAAATCAATTTTTATTTTTGCTAATGTATATTGACTAATCTCAAGTCGATAAAATTTACTTTGATATCTATACTTAAAAATTATATTCGAAGAGTTTCCAACAATTTATATATAAAGTTCAAATACTGTTATTCTTCTAAATTTATTAATTTATGTATTCTTATAGTATCTTTTACATTTCATTGCTTATATTTTTGCCCCTACTAGACTTAATCATGAAGAGCACCAACGAAGCAGTAATGGCTGAACATGACCAAAGGTATGAGAAACCTAGTGTTGAGAATGGCACGGCATGTACAAGCATATTTGAGGCACAGTATGACTTTTCGATTTCCGTGCAACAAGTCGTCTGACTTTTGGGGCAACGATGTTTGATAAAATCCGAGATGAAGAAGGAGTTATCATTCTGTCTCATAAATAGGGGACGAAATAAAAGTCACGACGCACAGGTGAGGTTGAAGTGAAAATAAAAAGGGAATTGAAGCAAGGATGAGGCTAAAGAATGTATCACATGTCACAAACTTAGACACATACCTCGTTTCTGGTGCAAGAGTCACAGAACGTCGTTGCAACATGAATTTTGAACAGTATGGAGCAGATACCTTTCTACAAATGTTTAACGGTTATTACAATTTAAATTTTTCAGCCATCATTAGAATAATTAGTAAGTTGTCAACCTTTAAATCATTCATTTCACAAATTCAGAATTTCATTGTTAAATAAATGATATTTTGATATTACTGTAATGTGTAGTGTATTAAAAATTTCACAGTACAGGATAATATTAAAAGTTTCGACATGAAATGTATATATATGCATATAGATAAATTTTTTTTTTGAGGATTCAAATTTTCTTTATTCAGGTAATTTAATTCCTTCACGTAATACTCTTCGTTAAATGAATTATTTAATGGAGAATATATGAACAATTATTCCTTCATTTTATCATTTATTCGTTGTCAACCATTAGAAATTTTATATTGTACTGATGAATTTTTCAATCACTTTTTTCTATTAAACCGTTTGGACAACAATGTTATTGATCATATATATATCCGGAATTTATACCATTGAATTTACTACCCCTACAATGACATATTCCATAATTGATCAATTCCGTTTACTTGATACCCATAATAGTATATTGTAGTTCAGATAAATTTACCTTCACCTTTAATAGTTTCATGAACTGAAGAAATTAATTCTTGAGCGATTCCACCTTCGAGTATTAAATTTGATGAAATTCCTGATGGAATAAAACAATTTAATTCGTTTTGTCTGTCTCCGGATTTATGTTGTGGTCAATCATCAGAAATTTGTGGTATAAGACATAGCTTTTTACCAATTGCATTGGACAGAACATAGATAACATTTTTTATAACATGAGATCAAAATAAAATTTGGTAAACATGCAGTTTAGCTGCTTTGCCCAAAGCGCGTCTCTTTTCCGGTTTCCTTGCAAAAGGCTTTACTTGTGTCTTAATCAGAAATATAGTACTTGTCAGCTGGAAAAATTTATGTGCCATTACCATTTTTTGTCAAAATACATATAATTGTTGAAAACTACGGAATGCATGGGTCGATCACTATGATATTTGAACGTGTTGTACAGGACGAGATACTGAACACCTTTCATCCGAACAAGAGTTGCCGCTTGGACCTAATTCCCGAGATATTTTCAAAAATCTTTCATTACCACATTGACTTCTTACTAGATTCATCTGTTAAATTACAATTTTTATATTAGGGATTTTAATTCTCCTAGCACTGAATGTGGATTTAACGGCATGGTACCATATGGCATCACTAATGGAGTTCTGTCGAAAGATTAGTGTCGTTGCACTTGTCGCTGCATGATTTAGTCATGAATCATCGTGACATTTTTGGCAAATATTCTGGCAAAGGCTGATAATTTATTTGCTCTACTCGTTAATTTACTTCGCTCATCGTTATACTTTCGCAAAATTAAACCATCCATTTCGACAGGTTTCAGCAACGGATATTTAGCGTTTCGCAGTCAATTTTCGGATATTAGGACACACAAAGTTTGTTGAAACTAATTTGTGTATAATACTACTTATAATAGGCAAAAATAAAAGGTCCTAAGTTTCTTTAATTTCCTGTAGTTTTCCGTATAGTTCGACATGCGAATGTCCCCGCTGCGGAGGCATCGATGGTAAATAGTTTATATATTTCCTCATCATAGACCTACTACAAACACTCTCAACCACGGAATACGAATTGAAATATCTCTAGCTAGCGGCTAGGTAAAATCACGTCGCTTTTCCATCAAAAACAATTATTGAAATTTCTAATGATATAGGAAAATTCGAAATCATTCCAATCACCCCATCTTTTCTTTATTCTTAATTACCTATACTTCGTGGCCTCGTCGAAGTTGTAAATATTTTGGATATTTTCATTGTATTATTGATGAAATTACTTCCTTGCTGTTCACGTATTATTTGCTTTTTCCTTTTTTTATTCGTGGGGTGAGAGTGATAAAGAAAGAACATTGAGTGTGTTCATAAATGACACGACAG
Organism: Eufriesea mexicana; assembly: GCF_001483705.2. Lineage (NCBI taxonomy): Eukaryota > Metazoa > Arthropoda > Insecta > Hymenoptera > Apidae > Eufriesea > Eufriesea mexicana. The sequence continues at coordinate 2,064,417 of NW_016908250.1, read as the reverse complement.
CATCTTTAAAAAAATTGTATCAGTCTAGGTGTCAGGATAAAGTTAATAAGATATTTGTTTTAAATTATACAACGACTGAAATATATATGTAATTCTTGGATGAAACATTTCGTACCAAATAACGGCAAAATTGAAAGAAAGGTGCATTGTGTCTTTAACCGATAATCTTGACATGTAGGTCCACATATTACAAAATTTATTTTAAACATTTGCACCTAGACGTCTTTTATTTTCAGAAATGTGACAAGTTCACCACACAATGAACTCACGTTTTTACTGAAGTATTTGATTTATAACAATGTATTCCAACATCAAGTATACCATTTACGAATAGACGAACCTTTATGAATGATAGCGAAATAATTCCCAGGAAAATTGTAAATTATACCAGTCCAAAATAAAAATAAATAAGTCATCGACCTTTAAACAATATAAATGCCAGTTTACAATGGAGAGGAAGGATCTAATGAACAACCTCCATGAGTACATCGATTAGCGAATGAACTATCCACTAGAAGATTATATAATTCTAGATTAATGGATATAAAATTCTATTCTAGATATAATATTATTACCTGCTTTATTAACTACTTTCCTGTTTTATTTTATGCCCACCATTATGTATTCTTTTTCCTATAAATAGTAATACCAGAGTGCAACCTTTCTATAGGCATAGATGCGATACCGTGAACAGAAGGATCTAGTATATAATTGGATAACGCTCGAAGAATCAAGATTTATATCTGGAGAGTGAAGTTCAAGTACCACATTGCTCGTGGAGACTATTCTCATTGCGACAATGAGAATGCATAGGTTGCAATGAAGTGATCACTTCGAATATTCTCGGAAATTATTCCGGAATATATTCTATTTAAACTATATCTTTCTATTTAAACTATATTACTTAGAAGCATATGTTAGGATCGGAACACCTTAGTCATGCAACGAGATAATTCGGTATATACCTTCCCGACCCTTCCAAGCCGAACCAAACATCAATGTCACTCACAGAAGCTACACTTTGGATGTTGGCAACGTAAAGGTGACCTCGATTGTAGCGGGGTTTGTAAATTGGTATGGATGTAACTTTTGTGGTTTATCTTTGTTGCCATATTAAAAAAATAACATTTTTTTGAACAATGCTATTTGTGGATGGGTTATAGTAATTAGATTATGTGTAGCTCTTATTCATTTGGAATTGAATATCCATTATAAGGTATTTAAATTTATTCAACGTAATATTTTAACAGTACTGTTGTAAGACGTGCTAATGAATTCAGTTTACGTACGTTCTCTATTTATTCAGAATTAATAGTTGATTAGTTATTATTTACATTTATATTTATGACATTAATATTAAATTAATGCTTTTATGAAGATTAGCCTTATTGGAAATTAATATTCGAACCGAATTTATTTATTTATTGCCGTATCAGCGAAGCGACTATTTGTAGTTAATATATACATTTTATCTGCTGAATTCTTTTCGAGTATACTTTATGGATTACTCGGTATTTTACGCAATCATCTCTATTATCGTTAAAGGGTTAAAAATTTTACAAACGTCACTGTCTACCCGATTAAAATGTTTGTATTAATTTTGGTATCACTGATGGCATGACATCTATAACACTATCGGCAAGCCTAATTGCAATACCCGCCGTTCCTCCACTGTTTGCTTAACAGTAATATCGAAGTTTAATATAATGTATAGCAGACTAATGGTCATTTACACTAATTAAATCTTATCTGGAATTTATAATTACATGAAGCTACATTATGTTAGAGTAATATATATTTATTCACATTTACAAATTTCTGTCTTATAGAAATCTGCATTACTATGAAATTAGAATATATCACTCTATTTTGTTTCGAAGATAGAATAAATTTCGTTCACCACAATTATTTTATACTACACTAACCTCTAAATCCTCTACTACATTGTGATGTATATTTTAACTATTCGTTCTAATTCCTCTTTCATAGTCATTACTCTAAATTCTACTATTTACATATATTATTTTACTGACAAGGGGTCTGCAAGTCCTTCGTGTCACCGATTTAATTGAGACTTCGTAGGTTTGTGGAGTTCGTCATGCAGGTCAAGAATACAACTATATCCACCACTACTCAACAGCTTTTGAGATTTTTACGGTCAAAGTTTTAAAGTTTTATTAGTTCTATAGCTACAGATTCGTTTCCCACGATTTTCTTATAATATTGTGGCCCAGCGGCGCAACCCGAAAGTTTCTGTGTTGCTGGTTACGTTGCTCGACTCCCGGCCCTCGTCGAATTTTTCGTCTTCCACTCATTCTTTATATTGTACTCATTTTCCACTTATGAAGATATTATAAATAAAAAATAGCAATTCAAATTTTTTAGTAAAGATACTTATTCTCTACTATTTCTTATGCTGGTATATACTTGGTGCAAAATATTAAGAAAGCAATGAAAGGAAAACAGTTTTCTATAGCAATCTAATTTATTACAGAAGGAACACAAAAATGTAAATAATCATGGCATACACGTCATCGAAAGCATATCGCTCATATAAATATTGACTGCATCCAATCTAACATTCCGCATACATCAGGGCAAGAATTATTTCAAGTTTTCAATATCGGAACGTAATTCCCCGTTCCCTAACCCTAAAATGACATTCACAAATCTCATGTAACAACCTGAGCCAACAACACGCGCCCACATCAGGAAGACCCAATAGTCGTCAGGGTTACATGGCAATAGCGAAAAATGCACGTACTCTCCCTCACTCGACATTCCAGGTTCCAGGCAGCGAAATAACGCAGAGCTCGCTCTGTAGTCGCACAAGGAAAGTGAATGGTCGGCGAATAGGGTATATAAGTTACGTAAATCGATAAATCCCGAATTCCTTACGGTATATAGTAGGAGTTAGCAGCGGTATGTTCCTGTTCCGATGTGACTTACGTGCCGCCTCTTATCGACAGCGCTACGCGAATGCGTGGAATTTAGTGGCTTGAAGAGCGGTAATTTTTATTATGCGGCACGGTTAAACAATGCCTATAATATAATACGGGTGTGCGATGATGCAGCAACGTACGCGTTGTCGGGCGAGTTGTGTATACATATCTGGCCAGCTTCCAATCCGCATCACTATCGCGCCGCTGGTCACCAGACCTGTGCATTTGCTTTTCCAACGCCAAAACCACTTCTAACTGCTGTAACGCCGCGTCACGTTTCTGAATGCATAGCTTTCGACCGCGCTAAAGCGACTGAGTGGGACATAGAAGCGAGGGAAGAAGCTTGGTTCCGCTCGAGCGTGAAACATGCTTCTCTCGTCTCTCGATCCTCGATCTTCTCTCTCCAGTGATGTTCCTCTCGGCACGCTGTTGCCTCGAGCGTCTCGTTTACTGGTAGTAACCATTTGCGATTGGTAATTTTTTTCGCGATGAACACGTACCAATTCTTAACTTGCATGTATGTACCCATGGAATCAGTTTCATGCCATTTATGTCGGAATGAAGTTAGAAAATCACTAGTGTTTGATCTCCATACCTGATGCGGTGTTATTTCTAGTCCAGTTATTATCATATAGTCGTCACTTAAGCTAAACCAACATGTTAAAGTTGCAATTAACTTGAGATCGCTTTTCTCGATTTGTGCATGGAGCCTTCTTGGGCTTTCCGTTTGTGAAATTTACTCCCACGATTGACATTCTTTTTGTATTATTATCCTGTTGTTTCTATGTGGACTACTCGCTGGCTTTCCGTCGCACTGAGTGTTTCGTTTGCAGTAAAAAACTTTCCGTTGGTAGCTTTTGTATGCGAATATTATTTACCACTGCCAATATTCATATACCCTTACGTTTGGGAATATTCAATATAAATTCAGCTTCCTTATATAATCGAACGAAGTATCAGTTAACAACCTCACACTTCATAATGGCAAATTTTTCGATGGAATTCTTATAGCGAATCGGACTTTAAATACTAAAATCAGTTTCGGTAATGATAAATCTAGCAGAAATTAAGTAATGGAAGAGTAATTATTCGCTCACCTAAATAATATGAAAAATGAATGGATGTTCATAATGAAATGTGTCAGAATTACAAATTGTATAAGCGGTCATTTTGGAAATATATTTATACGTAATTTGTAAACATTTTTATACCTGTATACATACTTTATGGATAATATGAATAGATTCCTATCGAGTTTATACTATATTATAATGACATAATACAGGATGTTGCATTAAAAGATTCATACATTACTGAAGGGTGAAAAAATTAGTTATCAATGGAGATCTTCCAATTTCTAACCTACCTTGTGATAAAATATTTATCCTTAAGTTTTTAATCGGTCTAACAAAATGTGGAACTTCTTAAAATCTTGCAATTATTAACTGTTCTGGCCGAAAATAGAAAAATTTGGTCAATAATCTGAATTCATAACGAAACAAAGGTGTGGCTCCTAATGACAGTATACCTCTGTTTCAAAAAAGTGAATGCAGAACAACTAGCCTAGCTAATTCAGTACAACAAAGCATTAAGTGTCAATGCACAAGACAGTTTAATTTACCGAGCATCATATATCAAAGCAATGAATTAAGCTGCAATCCAAACTGTCCAACAAAGGATTTTAAGAATCTCGCTTTTCACTTTAAATTGCAATCTAGCTTTGTAGCACGGGTATTATACGACTTCCTGCGTTTAGCTTTACATCATATTGGGCAACCCGAGTACGAATCCTCTCATAACTCTGAAGACATACTTTTACCATGCAATTTCGCGACGTTAGGAAGAAGGAGAGTCATCTCTGATATCCTCTTTGTCTATAAACTCCTCATTGGACATGTATATTAATCTGATATGTTGTAAAGGTCCTTAATCAATGTTCCTACCTGCTATTCAAGACGACCGTGCCTTCATCATGTAGAACAACATAGATCCGCTTTTGCATACCACTCACGTGTTAATGGAATGGTTATTAATGTTAATAACACTTATCCCACCCTAGATCAATTTGGCCAATCCCTTCACTCTATAGCACAGCGAATATTTCGCATCTCTCTTTACATAACACTGTTTTTCCTATACTTATACACATCTCGCCTGTTTGTATGTAAGTACATTTTTATTTTCATTCTTATTTTTGTATTTATATCTTTTTTAATTTTCATTTCTCTCCGTTACCATTAATTCTACTCTTCTCCGTAACAATTTTCTTGCAATTTTTATGATGAGTTAGTTCCGTGCGAATAAATCTATAAATAAATTGACGCGACCGTATCAAAGACTACGATATTGAGCAATAATTCAGGCCGGTTACTGAACCATCTATTCAATCTATATAGTTAACCAGTATTCCAAGTTATTTTCGAGGAATAATTAAAACACACAATTGACAGTAGCAACAAGAATAACAATTCAAACAGCACATTTATTCCACAAGCCAAAACGATTTAAAGTAACAAATTGCATCACACTTTTGTGCATCTAGCATAATTACCATTAACTACGAATGCAGCAACGTATCCAAGCTTTGTGTACAGCCAGTCCCTCCCGTATCACGTAACCCTGTAGGATAGGAAGGAATAGGATGATGAAAATTTGCAAGAATATCATGGGAGATATCGCCGGTGGAATCGTTAACGCGGCACAGATCATACCGATGCTTCCGATGTCGAATCTGTAGCCATTTCCCAAATTCCTGCCCGCCGAAGCATCTCTTAGAATTCTTGTTCTTCCGTCGCAAACGAATTCCAAATGCATTCAAGTCGAATCCGCGAAGACGTGTATCTACGTTCACGCGCGCGTTCGCCAGCAGAACGTGGAAATGCTGGCCGCATTACGCCGCTAATGCTATCCATTGTCGTCAGGGGAATCGGACACGCGAGTTACAAACTTCCGTTGCGCTCCATTAAACAACGATAGTGGTAAGGAGTCGCGCAGGTTTTTGGATTAGACCGTGGAACGAGTTCCATCGTTCGAGTGCAGAGCCAACACGCGGCCCTCGGCTGTTCCATCAATGCGGAAAAATATCCATTCGAATATTTCCATTTGAAAAGTCGGCGAAGTATCTTGAGGAGGTGAACGAGAAATCGTATACCAATTAACGCGTGGAATTATATTATTCCTACATTCCATGCATCATCATTCGAAATTTAACGCAAAACCAACCACAGACTAAGTGTCCCACGGTTGAGAAAGCGAAAGAGGAATTTGGAAAAATATAGAGAAGTTAACTTAACGTATATGGAATGCAATATTACGCCATCATGTAACATAAGCAATGATCGACTGGATGGAGAATTTCTGTTTGAATGATTGGAAACGGCTTTGGATTTGTACTTTGGTAGGTTTAGTATATTAGTTAATGTTAATCCTCGCAGTACTGCCTTAAGTCCTTACAACATGATTCATTTACGAGGAACTTGGCATACTTATATTATTGAATTTTAATTGGCAACTCAACTTCCCTCTCTATACGAAACGAAATGTTGCGCATTTTTAAGATATATTCGAGTTCCGCGCTCATTAAAATACGCAGTATGTAACTTCAGTTTAATGCAATTGCTATGGTTATTTACAGGATATAGCATGAGAAATTCACGACGAGGTATACCTTTTCTCGTAGAGTAAGCGGTTAACGCCATTCGCTACAATGTATGTTGTTTCCATACTTCCATGAGCCATACTTTCGCACCCCTGGATTGAATCTTTACTTAGACCGTCTTAATGTAGAAAACAGGGACAGCTTCTTGCTGAAAATTTGTAAATATTAGAAAACTAGCTGTTAACCGTAGAAAATGTCTTTTTTATATTGCGTTCAAATTACGGTCTACAAAATCACTAAAGTAACACCATGAATGTTAGTGGGGAATTTTTCGATTCCAAGTGATTTCAGTCTGAGTGTAGAGTACACCAGCGATATGCTACTAACTACAAAATTTATGCCGTAGTATATACGCAGGGCCCAACACCACTAACACGCAACAGCCATAGTGAAAGAAAAGCAATATTCCATCTGGTCTTTGATTTAATAGCAAGCAGGATCGGAGCTTAATATAGTAAACCACTTGGAATGAAACTTTCTGGCATCCATAAATCGCATATTATGTTTCATAGGGTTACTGCAACCTGAATATTTCAGTGGTCTCGTTTTCCAGAAATTAGAGCACAAAACAATTTCATAGGTGAAACAGGAGCCATGAGGTTCTGCCAATCTTTTCACCGAAGTCCTGTGTTCGATTTCCACATCAAAAATATCCGAGTGAAAATTTAGTCGAAGGACGTACGAATACGGCTTTGCCCTTTATATAAACCACACAAATATTATTCTACGGTACCTGCTCGCAAAGTTATAATTGCTCAAATGCGAAGGTAGCTTAGGTCCACCTTTGCCATTTATTGCATGCAAGAAAAAGTCGTTGAACGTAGAAACAGGTTGCTAGACGTTCAGTTATCTCAACGACAATGCTTTCTATGCAAATACCGTGCTTACGACGCCGCAATGAAATAATGTCGCCGCGGTAAAGCGTATAGCGGACGCTAACGATCGCGCAATTTCCGATTGTAGACGGCGAGCCTAATATATAGGCCGAGTATTGGCGAGTAGCAATTGGACACGGTGCACCATAAGAGCGGTGATCCAATTATTTGACCCTATTAAATTTTGCATGCATAAGAGCAGCGTGTTTTCCGGCGCTGGTATTCCACTCTACGACATAGCGGCGTTTGCTTTAAACAAATCACAATCTGACTCCTCCTTCCAGCAATTTTCAAACGAAACGTCGCGTGTACTATTAATTCCTTTCATTGTGCGGAAAGTGCGCATAGACGCGTGGAATGAAGAAATAGGAGTGATTGGAATACGTTTGGCTGCTGGTAGTGAATACGTTCGAGCATTGCTTGACGGAAGCATTAATTAGAGCTTCCTGCTGTAACGTGTATTCCGTGGAATATATATACCCATTTTGTTACGTCGATTTTGTAAATTCGTCGTCATGCTTATTCATAATTTAGAGGCAGCTTATCGCGAAGCACCATTATTCTAATTATTATTAGATACTATACTTGGTGTATCATAATTTCATCGTGCATGTAAATAATTGGAACGGCCAGACGCAGTATTCCTTTCTGGAAGTATTAATTTTAAGTTTGTATCAGACGGAATGATGTATTAATATTATACACGTACTCTGTATTTAGGTGCAGTGTTACGTACGATTACGATAAAATATTAAAAACAAGGTTTCTCTAACCTCCAAACTGTCACTACTGGTTTCTTAATGTCCTACATGTACAAAAGATAGAAAAACGACGATCCTCTATAAGAAATTTAAAAGAAAAATGGGATGATTCTTAATCTTTATAATCAAATTGTATTAATTCCGTATCGAATGCCTAAAGGAGGCAATTATGTGTACTTTAATTCAGCCTCTATTACAAAAGAAATTAGATCAAAGAATGGAAGGACAAGAAAAAGCAGTGAATTATTTATAACCGCAAACATATCTTCCAGGACCTATCGACACATATAGGAAGTAAAATTTATAGATTGTTCCATATCAAATACATACATCAAATACTTCCATTTCCATCTTTATCTTCCAAGATATTTTACTTTTCCGCTTTTTTTTCCCTAATCATACATAAAAGGGAACGAATATTTAATCTGCCTTTCCTTACATCTACACGAATGAAAAATATTTCCATCTGATGCTAAACCTACAACGGATAAAGCGTCTATTCTCAAACATGTCATTAAAAATTGCATATAAACTTAACATCACGATTTTTCTTCTAATACCGTTATATGATCAATTTTCCTGTATTTCCATTCAGTTCACTTTTCCAACAATTTCATTAGTCAGTCACTGTATCATTCATGGCAAGTATAGTAAAACAAATCCATTCAACGCGAAACCTGCTGTCCCATTGTAATCCATAGACCTCTCAGATCACTTCATACACAAAAGAAAAACAGAAAAACAGGACATCCTCTGCTTGCAATTACAAATTTATCTCCTCCCACGCCTTGTGAATGTATGAACGATAAATCTCTGCGCTTTAACGTGCAATTAAAGGAGTTCTCCGCGGCACAGGCAGATTTAAAGAAGCTCCCCTTTAATAAGACCGAATAGAGTTAAGTTCCAAGTGCAATGTCTTTTCGCAAGTAAGCTTTCAATGGGCGGTAACGTCAATTTCTTAGCTGGAACAACGTAGGACGACGTCGAGCTTGCGAGAATGCTGGCACTATTTACCCGCTGGTCCTTGTGATCCACTTTTCGGCGACCTATGCTTACCCGGTGCATACGCAAACAGGAAGGAACGCCGTAGGGAAAGATTGACAAACTTGGACAATCGATGAACTTAGAACTGGGAAGTTGAAGTAGAATAGCAAATGGGTGGAAAGCAATTCTTTTTTCACTGAGAAATCTGGAATTAACCTTCATAATGTTGAAGTTACTACTGTAGGATGGCGAAAACTGGTTTTGAAACACCAAACATTTACTCAACAACAAGAACAGAGTAACACGAGTACAAAGCTCACAAAACTGCTTCAACTAAGAAAAAGATTCCCAAGATAACGGAACTAAAACACACAAAGGAGCACTCTAGTTTACATTCGATTTCTGTGGACTCTGGTTTGGTCGTGGCAAATTCATGATTTCTTCCTGAAAAGGTTAGACGATGCTGTATGCGTCAGATGCATAATACGACATTATTCAACTACAAGGGTAAGGAATACTGTACTCTTATGGGAAAAAATTAAGACACGAGGATAATCGACAAGTTTATAATTGAGAAGTTCCTTTGGAATACCAGGTGCAATGGGAGAAATACATTTCTTCTGGGAGGAATTTTGGATTAATCATTACAATGTTCAAATTATCATGCTACATACGACTGATTTAAAATTCGTCATTATTCAACATTAAGGATAATGACTGTTATTATGAATAATATCGAACGATGCCAGTCGAAGGTAATTCCTTTGCAAGAAAGGATCGAAGATGTTTATTCCTTTGTCTCTTAATTTATTTCAGTTACATTCATATTATTTAAAATTTAAATTAACATTTTAATACAAATATTTATATCATGTACTTCTTCATTCGACTCTTAATTTTTAAACAATTTCAGTATCAATTAATAATCTTAGTTACTCCTGACTTTTACTTTGAAACACTTCTCTAATTCAAAATTAAGTTTCTCATCGGATAGGGTCTATTGAGTATAATTGCACAATGTTTGTATACACCTTGCTTTAAAAATTTGAGTCAATCGTGTGTATCTTGTGTCCAATTTTTCAAAATATCTACTTCCGTTCTATGCAGTACTAAATTATTCTTCCCTCCCCAACCTTTTCCAAAAATTAATTTTAGAAAATTCAGAATTTACTATGTATTCATATGAAAAGTAGGTCCATCTATTTCCAGATTGAAGTTGGAGTTTCTATACTTTACAAGTGGAGCGGCAATTCCTGTGCCTGTGCTTCAATAAAGCATACCATAGGTCGATATACCTTTCAAGAATAAATTTCAAAAACCAGAAAATAGTGACTTTAATTTATATTAAAAAATTTTCGTCTGTTCATTCGGAATGATCTTTCACCTTGACATTGCACGAGGAGTTGGTGAAAAGGAAATGGAATTGCGCGAAGTGGAGGGGTTAGGAAATTGCTGGATGTCAGTTCATGTTCACTTTAAGCGGAATGTTTGCCAAGTGATTATTCATTTTTGGGGTTTGGAGGTACTTGGAGGACACTTCACGACGAAGTAGCTGAGATGAAAAGTCAACCTGTGTATTGCATTATAAATTCGACGTTGAGGATATCCCTGCTTGTCGCTTATTATTCATCGGATTCCCAACGATTGGTGAATAAAGTGTACTAATAACACATTTTCTCCTTTCGATTTATTTCCTGTCATTTATGTCGCAAATTTCCTTTACTCCATCCACGATATATTCCCTTAAATTCTTTATTCCTTTATATCTAACTTAATTACGAATATATAATTAAAATATATTTTCTTAAATTATTGCGCATTAAAACGCTGCTATCTGTTGAAGCAAAACTAAACTATGTATAATAGATATGTGTTGACCCCTATATTTGTTATATTAAAAATTTACTCTCGTATTTATGTTTTATACGATTAGTACGAATTGAATGTTTTGAAGCGTGTATTAAACTGATGGGGAAAAATGGAAGTGAAAATGATATTTAAACGCTGATTTTTAACAACGCTTTATACCGGAATACGAATTGCAGGTTTTTTGAATCATATCGTATGCGATCTCTTATAACGTAAGATAGAATATTAGATCTGCGAAGAATTTCATGAGAAACTAGAGAGAAATTTTTCCATGGAACGTGTAAAAAATTAATGAAATGGAACGAAAGTATGTTTAAGAATAGGGCATATTAAAGGTACACTTTCGTAATTTTTTTAATCCAACAGATGAAGAGAAGTGACTAATATTCGATTTTCGCCGAAAGTTCTACGTCATTTTTCCTGGAATATAGAGACCACTGCGGAGGACGTCTACTTTGATCATTGTAGGTTGAATATATAGAGGGTAATTAATCTTCGACAAACATGATAATGAGATAGTTATTTGGGAAATTAAAATTGGATATCTGGTCATTTGCAGATATTGTAATAGGAAACTACAATGAGTATATATGAAATAACAAAGAACAGAAGAATGTATAATTAGAGTGAACAAGTAGTAACGAATCCTCTTAGATTATGGCTTATATTATCAGTAATACCAATATGCATGATTCTTTTAGGTCGTAACCTACATTACTTCATATTTCAGTTTTATATATTGAAAAATGGAAAGGAAGTTGAAGGGGAAATTGAATTGTTTGGAAGTGATGTATGTGTGTGCTCCAATTTAACTATACCACGAATACTGAGGTATTTATTCTAATGATTAAAGTTATTCTGTTAAATTATGCATAGAATTAATCATAACTTTTAGTGAAATGTATTTAAAATAGTAAGGTATAGAATGCAGGATTATAATTTGTATGTGAAAATTAAACATGTGGACAACTTTTCCAGTGAAAATGTGGATTTTTCCTAATTTTCTAATTAACTACGCTAATAAGTACCAGAGCCAAAATAAATTACCAGAGTATACAATTAGATTATATTAAAGCGGGAGATACGAGACAAAGTATTACTAGGACGTAGGTAGAATATTTAGTAATTCACCTACTCATTTTGGGACTGTCTTCATTCTTCACTAACTTCAGAATCCTGTCAACGGAATCAGAGTTAATTATGTCTACTAACATTACGCTAAGGCATAATTGCACTTGCAGATTTTATATCAGAAATTTACTTTGAAGAATAACACCCTATTGTGTTCTTTGTTACTTCTATTTCTCCAATTTCTTATTCAATAAGTTATTTTCAACGATATTGCTTGACGATTAAAATAGAAATGCTCGAATCCTTTCCAGCGGTATATTATTATCATCTATGATCATTAAACGTATTATTAGTAGTCTCAATGAAAGCCCATTCTATTTGGGAAATATCGTTCTTTACCATTAATACCAGAGGAAAAGAGATACAGATACTTAATTTATTAAGCTTCCTTATTACATTCAACCTAGGTTAATTTGCCATTATTACAACAAAGCACCAGACACTGCATTACACCTCTATTAATATTTATCAGCAAACACACGAATTATATTTAACCGACTCGGAAAAATTTACTAATGTACTGCTTTTAATGTTAAGTACTCAAGAACGGAAGTTGACTATAATACACCACAATAATCAGGGAATCAACATATTACAGGTAAGCTTGGTATAATACCACTGTTGTGCTTGTTAAACATGTGAAAAGATTAGCTCACCACGATAAAGGGTTAAAATGCATATATAATTGAACTCTCTAGTCAAATTCTACTGAATTCCAATGGCTATAGGAAACCAATAGAATTTCTTCTACGTATTTATATGAAAAAGGTAGACCGTCACGATATTTGTCGAAAATGCTGATATAACTAAACTTTCTAGCCATATTCTACTGAAATTCAATGGCTACATCAAACCAATAGGGTTTTTCCTCCTTATTTTAGTAAAAAGTTAGCTCGTCACGATATTAGTCGAAAGTGTCAATATAAATGAACTTTCTATTCGAATTATATTGGATTGCTATGGCTAGAGTAAACCAATAGAATATTTTCTCCTTATCTATGTAGAAACGATAGCTCACCGCGATAATGGTCGAAGATGTCTATACAATTGGGCTCTCTAATCAAATTCTGCTGAATTGCAATGGCTGCGGTAAACCAATAGGATTTTTGCTCCTTATTTGTCTAAAAAAGATATCTCCACATGGCGTTAGTCGAAAATGTCGGTATAAGAGAACTTTCTCGTCATATTATATACAATTGCAATGGCTACAGCGAACCAATAGTATTTATCCTACATATCTATGTAAAAAAGGCACCGCACTGCGATATTAATTGAAAATGTCACAATAATTGCACTTTCTAGTAAAATTCTATTGAATTGCAATAGCTATTTCAAACCTGAAGAATTGTTTCTCCTTATTTATGCAAAAAAGTATCTCACCCCCATATTAGACGAAAACGACAATCTAGTTGATCTTTCTCGTCAAATTACACTGAATTGCAGTGTCTATATCAAACCAATAGGATCTTTTCTCCTTATTTATGTGAAGAAGATAACTAACCGCGATATTATTCGAAAGTGACAATACTTGTATAATTTCTAGTCCAACTCTTTTGAATTGCATTGGCTATATAATACCTATAGAATTTCTCCTCCCTATTTATGTGAAATCTATCTCACCACGATATTAGTCGAAAATGTCAATATAATTGTACCTATAACAAATTTTATTTATGTAAAAAAACTAGCTCACAACGATATTAGTCTAGAATGTCAACATATTTGAAATTCCTAGTTAAATTCCATTGAATTGTAATGACTGTGGCAAGCCAATACAACTTTTTCTCCTTATCTACGTAAAAAAGTTAGCTCGCCACGATATTAGTCGAGAATGTCAATATAATTCAACATTCCACTTAAATTGCATTGAATTGCAACAGCTATAGCGACCAGGAGAATTTCTTTACATTATTTACGTAAAAAAGTTAGCCCACCGCGATATTAGTCGAATATGTCAATATAATTGTAATTTGAAACAAATTCTAAAGAATTGCAATAGATGCAACAAACTAATAGTATTTTTCCTCCTTGTTTATGTAAAAAATAGCTAGCTCACCACGATATTAGTACAGAATGTCATTATAATTGAGCTTTCTTGTTAAATTCTTTTGAAATGCTGTAGCTATAACAAACCAACATTTCTTTTTCTCCGTATTTATGCAAAAAGGTTAGCTCACCGGGATAATAATCGAAAATGTCAATATAATTGGGCTTTCTAGACAAATTCTATTGAACTGCGGTGGCCATATCATACCTACAGCATTTTTTCTCCCTGTATATGTAAAAAGTAAGCTCACCGCGATAATAGCCGTATATGTCAATATAATTGTAATTTCTACTCAAATTCTATTGAATTGTAATGGCTATAGCAAACCAATAGAATTTTTCCCCCTTATTTATGTAAAATCAAGTTCACCACGATATTAGTCGAAAATGTCGATATAATTGTACTTTCAATCGAATTCTAATGAATTGCAATGACTAAAACACATCAATATACTTCTTCCTCCTTGCTTATCTAAGAAAGCTAGCTCTTCACGATATTAGTCGAGAATGTCAATGTAATTGACCTTTCTAGCCAAATTCTATTGAATTGCAATGGCGATAGTGAACTAATAGAATTTTTCCTCCTTATTTATGGAAAAAAATTACCTCACCGCGATATTTGCTGAAAATGTCCATATAATTGGACTTTCCATTCAAACTCTATTGAATTTCAATAGCTATAGCATACCAATAGAATATTTCCTCCTTAGTTTTGCAAAAAATTGTCTTCCCACGTTATTATTCCAAAATATCTACATAATTGGACTGTCTAGTCAAATTCTAGTGAAATGTAATGGCTATAGCAAACCAATAGCTTTTTTTCTCCTCATTTATGTAAAAAATTATCTCACCACGATATTATTCGAAAGTATCAACATAATTGAACTTTCTAGTCAAATACTATTGAAATGCGATGGCTATAGGAAACCAATAGAACTTCTTTTCCTAAGGAATGTAAAAAAATTATCTCACCGCGAAATTATTCGAAATTGTCAATATAATTGTACTTTCTAGTCAAATTCTATTGAATTGCTATCGTTGCCGCGGACCAATAGCATTTTTCGTCCTTACTTATGTAAAAAAGTTAGCTCATCGCGAAAATATTCGGAAATGTCAATAAGATTAAAGTGTCTAGTGCATTTATATCGAATTCCAATGGCTATATCATTCCTATAGATCTTTTTCTCCTTATTTACGTAAGAAAGTCAGCTCACGGCGATATTAATCGAATATGTCAATGTAATTGTTCTGTATAGACATATTATATTGAATTGCGATTGCTACAGCAAACCAATACAATGCTTCCTCCTCATTTATGTAAGAAAATGTAGCTCACCGCGATATTAGCGGAAGATGTCAATATAATTGTACTCTATGTTCAAATTCTGGTGAATTGCAATAACTATAGCAAACCAATAGAATTTTTCTCCTTAGTTTTGTAAAAAAGTTGTCTCACCACTGTATTCTTCGAAAATGTGGATATAATTGAACTTTTTAGTTAAGTTCCATTGGACTGCAATAGCTATGTCTAACCCATCGAATTTTTTCTCCCTGTTTATTCAAGAAAGTTAGCTCACCGTGGTATTAGTCGAAAACGTCAATTTAACTGATCTTTCTAGACAACCTCTTCTGGACTGCACAAGCTACATTAAACCTATAGAACTTTGCTACTTATTTACATAAAGAAACTAGCTCACCACGATATTAGTGGGGAATGTCAATATAATTGAACTCTCAGGTCAAATTCTGTTGAATACCAATGGCTATAGCAAACCAACACAATTTCTCCTACTTATTTGCGTAAAAAAGTTAGCTCACCGCGATATTTGTCGTAAATGTCAAAATAATTGTACTCTCAATCTAATTCAAATGGATTGCAATGGCTATAACAAAGCAATAGAATTTATCCTCCCCATTTATGTAAAAAATTCAGCTCACCACGATATTAGTCGAGAATATCAATATAATTGAACTTTCTATTCGAATTGTATTGAATTGCAATAGCTATTGCGAGCTAAGATTATTTTTTCACATTATATACGTAAAAAAGTTAGCTCACCGCGATATTAGTCGAATATGTCAATATAATGGTACTATCTATGCAAATTCTAATGAACTGCAATTGCTATATCATTCCAATAGAATTTTCTCTCCTTATTTGTGTGAAAAAGTATTCTCACCACGATATTAGTCCAAAATGTCAATATAATTGTACTTTCAGCTCACATTCTATACAATAGCAATGCCTATAGCAAAGAAACAAAATTTCTCAACTCCATTTATGTAAAAAAATGTAGCTCACCACGAATATTATTCGAAAATGTCAATATTATTGTGCTTTCTGTTCAACCAATATTGGATTGCAATGGCTATAGCGAACGAATAGAATTATCCCTCCTTAGACATGTAAAAAGGTAGCTCACCACGAAATTAGTCGAAAATGTCAATGTAATTGTCCTTTCTACCCAAATTTTACTGAATAGCGGCGGCTACAGCAAGCCAATCGAATTTTTCCTCCTTACTTACGTAAAATCGTAGCTGACCACGATATTAGTCGTAGACGTCAGCATAATTGAATTCTCTAGTCAAATTGTAGTTAATTGCCATGGCTATAGCATACCAATAGAATTTTTCCTTCTTATTTATGTAAAAAGGGTACCTCGTCGCGATATCATTCGAAAATATCAATACTATTGTACTTTATATTCAAATTCTGTCGATCTGCAATGGCTAAAGAAAACCAATGGAATTTTTCCTCCTGATTCATGTAAAATCTAGCTCACCACTATATTAGTCGAGAACATCAAAATTATTCTTCTTTCAATCAAATTCTAATGAATTGCAATGGCTATAACATAGCAATAGAATTTTCCCCCTTATTTATGTAAAAAAACAGCTCTCCACGATATTAGTGGGGAATGCCAATATTATAGAAATTCCTAATCAAATTCTACTGAATTGCAATGTGTGTATCAAACCAATATAATTTTTTCTCCTTATTTACGTAATAAAGTTACCTCACAGCGATATTGTTCGACAATGTCAACATAATTGAACATTCTAGTCACATTCTATTGAATTGAGGTTGCTATAGAACGCCAATAGAATATTTCCTCCTTTTATATGTAAAAAATTACCTCACCGCGATATTAGCGGAGAATGTCAAAATAATTTAGTTTCTGTTCAAATTCTATTGATTGGCTATGGCTATAGCAAAGCAATAGAATTTTTTCTCCTTCGTTTTTGAAAAAAATGTCTCACCACGGTATCATTCGAAAATGTCCATATAATTGTACTTTCTAGTCGGATTCTACTGAATTGCAATAACGATAACAAACCAACAGAATTTCACATACGTATTTATTTCAAAAATTAAGCTCACCACGATATTAATCAAAAATGTCTATGTAATTGAACTTTCTAGTCAAATTTTACTGGATTGCTGTGGCTGTAGCAAACCAATAGAGTTGTTGCCGCTCATTTGTCTAAAAAAGATAGCTCAACACGATATTAGTGCAGAATGCCAATATAATTGAGCTTTCTATTCAAATTATATTGAATTGCGATGGCCATAGCAAACCAGTAGAATATTTCCTGCTTATTTATGTAAAAAGCTTGCTCGCCACGATACTAGTCGAAAATGTCAATATAATTGACCTTCTTGTTCTGTTTCTAATGAATTGCGACGGCTGTAGCAAAGCAATGGAATTTTTTCTCCTTAATTATGTAGAAAAGTATGCCCACAACGATATTTGTCGAAAATGTCGAAATAACAGGACTTCCTATTCGAGTTCTATTGAATTGCAATGGCTGCAGCGAACCAATAGAATTTTCCCTCCTGATTTATGTAAAATGGAGCTCGCTGCGATATTAGTCGAAAATGTCAATGAAATTGTCCTTTCTACCCAAATTTTACTGAATAGCGGCGGCTATAGCAAGCCAATCAAATTTTTCCTCCTTACTTACGTAAAATCGTAGCTGACCACGATATTAGTCGTAGACGTCAGCATAATTGAATTCTCTAGTCAAATTGTATTGAATTGCCATGGCTATAGCATACCAATAGAATTTTTCCTCCTTATTTATGTAAAAAAGGTACCTCGCCGCAATATCATTCGAAAATATCAAGACTAATGTGCTTTATATTCAAATTCTATCGATTTGCAATGGCTAAAGGAAACCAATGGAATTTTTCCTCCTCGTGCATGTAAAATCTAGCTCAATACTATATCAGACGAAAACGTCAAAATAATAGTCGTTTCAAGCAAATCCTGATGGATTGCAATGGCTGTAACGAAGCAATAGAATTTTTCCCCCTTATTTATGTAAAGAAACAGCTCACCAAGATATTACTGGAGCATGTCAATATTATAGAAATTCCTAATCAAATTCTACTGAATTGCAATGTGTGTAGCAAACCAATATAATTTTTTCTCCTTATTTACGTAATAAAGTTACCTCACAGCGATATTGTTCGACGATCTCAATATAATTAAGCTTTCTAGTCACATTCTATAGAAATGCAGTAGCTATAGCAAACCCATAGAGTTTTACCTCCTTAATTATGTAGAATCTGGCTTACACGATATTAGCCGAAAATGTCAAAATAATTGTACTTTCAACCAAATTCTAATGTATTGCAATGGCTATAACATAGCAATAGAATTCTACCTGCTTAGTTTTGTAAAAAAAATGTGTTCACCACGATATTATTCGAAAGTGTAAAGATCATTGAACTTTCTATTCCAATTCTATTGAGTTGCAGTGACTGTAGCAAACCAATAGGGTTTTTGCCCTTATTTGTGTTAAAAAGTTAGCTCACCGCGGTATTAAACGTATATTTCAATATAAATGTGCTTCACATTCAAATTCTATTGATTTGCAGTGGATAAAGCAAACCAATGGAATATTTCCTCCTTATTTATGTAAAACCTAGCTCACCACGATATTAGTAGAAAATGTCAATATAATTGAACTTTCTGTTCGAATTCCATTGAACTGCAATTTATATAGAAAGCCAATAGAATTTTTTCTCCTTATTTATGTAGAAAGGCATGCTCACCACGGTATTAGCCGCGAATGTCATCATAATTAAACTTTCTGGCCAAATTCTAAAGAACTTCGATTGCTATATCAAGCCAATAGAATTTTTCCTCCTTGTGTATGTAAAAAAATTACGTCACCGCGATATTAGCTGATTATGTCAATATAATTGAACTTTCTATTGAATTTCTATACCATTACTGTGCAAAGCAATAGAATTTCTTCTCCTTAGTTTTGAAAAAAAAATTTCTCACCACGATATTATTGGAAAATTTCAATATAATTGGACTTCCTAGTCAAATTCTAGTGAATTGTAATTGCTATACAAACCATTAGGATTATTTCTCCTTATTTATGTAACAAAGTTAGCTTACGGCGATATCAGCCGAATGCGTCAAAGTAATTGACCTTACTAGTCAAATTCTATTGAAATGCGTTGGCTATTGCAAACCAATGGAATTTCTTCTCCTTAATTATATAAGGAAATTATCTCACAGAGATTATATTTGAAAATCTCAATATAATTGAACTTCCTATTCAAATTGTACTGAATTGTAATAGCTATAGCAAACCCAAAGAATTTCTTCTCCGTATTTATGTAAAAGAGTAAGACGCCGCGATATTAGTCGAAAATGTCAATATAATTGTCCTTCCTAGCCGAATTCTATTGAACTGCGACGCGTATAGCAAGCCAATAGAATTTTTCCCCCTTGCTTATATAAAAAACTTACCTTACCGCGATATTAGATGAAAATGTCAATGTAATTGTACTTTCTATTCAAATTCTATTGAATTGCAATGACTATATCAAACCAATAGAATTTTTTCCCCTTAGTTTTGTAAATAAATTATCTCACCACCATGTCATTCGAAAACGTCAATATAATAGAACTTTCTATTCAAATTCTATTGAATAGCAATGGCCATAGCAATTCAACAGGATTTCCCCTTACTTATTTACGTAAAAAAATAAGCTCACCAAGATATTAATCGAAAATGCCAATGTTATTGAACTTTCTAGTCATATTCTATTGAATTGCAATAGCCATTTCAAACCAATAGGTCTTTTTCCCCTTATTTATGCAGAAAAGGCAGCTCACACCAGTATTAGACGAAAACGTCAATGTAATTGACCTTTCTAGGTAAATCCAATTGAATTGCTATTGCTCTAGCAATCCAACAGAGTTTCGCCCAGTTATTTATGTAAAAGAGGAATCTCACCGCGATACTAGTCGAAAATGTAACAACATAATTGAGCTTTCTAGGCTAATTCTACTGAATTGCGGCAGCCATAGCAAGCCAATAGAATTTTCTCTCCTGATTTACGTAGAGAAGATAGCTCACCGCCATAATAGTCGAAACCGTCAATATAATTGAACTTTCTAGCCAGACTCCGTTGAATTGCAATGGCTAAAGCAAACCAACAGAATTTCTCCTACTTATTTATGCAAAAAAATACCTCACCATGATATTAGTAGAAAATGAAAATATAATTGTACTTTCTATTCAAATTCTGTTCAATTGCTGCGGCTATAGCAAGCCAATCGAATTTCTCCTCCTTACTTATGTGGAGAAATTGCCTCACCACGATATTAGTTGAAAATATCAATATAATAGAACTTTCTGGTCAAAATATATTGGATTCCAGTGGCTACAGCGAACCAATAGTATTTCTAAGCAATATTTATGTAAAAAAGACACCACGCCGCGACATTGGCCGAAAATGTTAAAATAATTGTACTTTCAACCAAATTCTAATGTATTGCAATGGCTATAACATAGCAATAGAATTCTACATGATTAGTTTTGTAAAAAAATGTGTTCACCACGATATTATTCGAAAGTTTCAAAGTCATTGAACTTTCTATTTCAAATCTATTGAATTGCAATGGCAGTAGCAAACCAATGGAATATTTCCTCCTTATTTATGTAAAACCTAGCTAACCACGATATTAGTAGAAAATGTCAAAATAATTGTTCTTTCAATCAAATTATATTGAATTGCAATGGCTATAGCGAACTAATAGTATTTTTCCACCTTCCTTATGTAAGAAAGGTACCTCGCCGCGATATTATTCGAAAATGTCAAAATAATTAGACTTTCTAGTTAAATTCTATTGAATTGCAATGGCTGAAGCGAACCAATAGAATCTTTCCTCCGTATTTATCGAGAGAGACAGCGCGCGGCGGCATTAGTCGAATATGTCATTATAATTGAACTTTCTAGTCAAATTCTACAGTATTGCCGTAGCTGTAGCAAACCAATAGAATTTTTCACCCTTATTTATGTAAGAAAGTTAGCTCACAGCGATATCAGCCGAATGCGTCAATATAATTGACCTTCCTAGTCAAATTCTATTGAAATGCGATGGCTATAGCAAACGAATGGAATTTCTTCTCCTTAGTTATATAAGGAAATTATCTCACCGAGATAATATTTGAAAATCTCAAAATAATTGAACTTCCTATTCAAATTGTACAGAATTGCATTAGCTATAACAAACCCACAGAATTTCTTTTCCTTATTTATGTAAAAAAGATAGCTCGCCGCGGTATTAGTCGGAAATGACAATATAATTGTCCTTTCTAGCCGAATTCTGCTGAATTGCGATGGCTATATCAAACAAATAGAATTTTTCCCTCTTGCTTATATAAAAAATACCTTACCGCGATATTAGATGAAAATGTCAATGTAATTGTACTTTCTATCCAAATTCTATTGAATTGCAATGACTATAGCAAACCAATAGAATTTTTTCCCCTTTGTTTTGTAAAAAAATTATCTCACCGCCATATCATTCGAAAACGTCAATATAATTGAACTATCTAGTCAAATTCTAATGAATTGCAATGGCTGTAGCAAAACAAAAGAATTTATGCTCCTTATTTGTCCAAAAAAGTTAGCTCAAAAGGATATTAGTCGAAAATGTCTGTATCATTGATCTTTCTGGACAAACTCTGTTGACTTGCGACAGCTACAGCAAGCCAATATAATTTTTTCCCCATATTTTAGTAAACGAACCAGTATACCAAGATATTAGGCGAGAATGCCAATCTATTTGAAATTCCTAGTCAAATTCTATTGAATTGCAATGACTGTAGCAAACCAATATAATTTTTTCTCCATATTTACGTAAAAAAGGTGCCTCAACACGATATTAGTGGAGAATGTCAATATAACTGAACTTTCTATACAAATTATATTGAATTGCAATAGCCATAGCAAACCAAAAGACCCTTTTCACCTTATTTGTGTAAAAAAGTTATCTCACTGGGATATTAGTCGAATGTGTCAATGTAATTGTTCTATCTGCAAATTCTACTGAATTGCAACGGCAACAGTAAACCAATAGAATTTTTTCTCGTGATCTAAGTAAAAAGGTTAGCTCACCGCGGTACTGGTCGAAAACGTAAATATAATTGAACTTCCTAGCCAAATTCTATCGAATTGCAATAGATAAAGCAATCGGACAGAATTTCTCCTACTTATTTATGCAAGAAAGACAGCTCACCGCGATATTAGACGAAAATGTCAATATAATGGAACTACCAAGTCAAATACTGTTGAATTGGAATGGCTGCAGCGAACCAATAGTATTTTCCCCCCTATTCATGTAAAAAGAGATCTCGCGGCGATATTTGTCGAATATGTCACTATAATTGAACTTTCTAGTCAAATTCTATAGAATTGCCAATGCTGTAGGAAACCGATGGAATTTTTTACCCTTATTTATGTAAAAAAATTACCTCACCACGATATTAGTTGAAAATGTCAATATAATTGTACTTTCTTCACAAATTCTGTTAAATTGCAATGGCTGTAGCAAGCCGATAGAATTTTTTCTTCTTATTTATGTAAAAAAGTTAGCTCAACAAGATATTAGTCGAATATGTCAATATCATTGTGCCTTATATTCAAATTCTATTGATTTGCAATCACTATAGCAAACCAATATGGTTCTTTCTTCTTGTTTATGTAAAAAACCACCTCACCACGATACTATTCAAAAACGGCAATATATTTGAACATTCTAACCTAATTCTATTTAAATGCGATTGCTGTAGCAAACCAATAGAGTTTGGTCTCCTCGGTGATGTGAAAAAAATTATCTCACCGCGGCATTAGTCGAATGCTTCATTAAGATTGACCCTTCTACACAAATTCTGCTGAAATACGATGGCTATAGCAAAGCAATTGAATTTTTTCTCCTTATTTACGTGAAAATGTTAGCTCGCCACGATATTAGCCGAAAGTTTCAATATAATTGACTTTCTATCCAAACTGTACTGAATTGCAATAGCTATAACAAACCAAGAGGATTTCTTCTCCTTGCTTATGTATAAAATTTAGCTCACCGCGATATTATTCGAATATGTCATTATAGTTGTACTTTATAGTCATATTCTATTGAAATGCAATTGCTATAGCAAACCCATAGAATTTTGCCTCCTTACATATGTAGAACCTGGCTCACCACGATATTATTCGAATGTGTCAAAATAATTGAACTTTCTATTCCAATTCTATTGAATTGCAATGACTATAGAATACCAATAGAGTTCTTCCTCCTTATTTATGTAAAAAGTTTACCTCGCAGCGATATCATACGAAAATGTTAAAATAATTGTACTTTCCCTTCATATTCTATCGAATTGCAATAGCCATTTCAAACCAATAGAATTTCTTCCCCTTACTTATGCAAAAAAGGTAGCTGACCCCTGTATTAGACGAAAACGTCAATGTAACTGACCTTTCTAGGCAAATTCTATTGAATTGCTATAGCTCTAGCAAACCAATAGAATTTTGCACCCGGATTTTAGTAAATATTTATCCCACCGCGATATTAGCCGAATACGTCATTATAACTGCACTATCCAGTAAAATTATGTCGAATTGCAATGGCTATAGCAAACCAATATAATTTTTTCTCCATATTTCAGTAAAAAAGTCACTTCAACACGATATTAGTGGAGAATGTCAATATAACTGAACTTTCTATACAAATTATATTGAATTGCGATAGCCACAGCAAACCAGGAGAATTTCTTCACCTTATTTGTGTAAAAAAGGTAGCTCACCGCGATATTGTCCGAAAATGCCAACGTAATTGAACTTTTTATTCAAACCCTATCGAATTGCAATAGCTATAGCCAACAAACGGAATTTCTCCTACTTATTTATTCAGAAATGCTAGCTCTCAGCAGTATTAGTAGAAAATGACGATATAATTGAAATATCACGTCAAATTCTATTGAATTGCAATGGCTGAAGCGAACCAATAGAATCTTTCCTCCGTATTTATCGAAAGAGACAGCGCGCGGCGGCATTAGTCGAATATGTCATTATAATTGAACTTTCTAGTCAAATTCTACAGTATTGCCGTAGCTGTAGCAAACCAATAGAATTTTTCACCCTTATTTATGTAAGAAAGTTAGCTCACAGCGATATCAGCCGAATGCGTCAATATAATTGACCTTCCTAGTCAAATTCTATTGAAATGCGATGGCTATAGCAAACGAATGGAATTTCTTCTCCTTAGTTATATAAGGAAATTATCTCACCGAGATAATATTTGAAAATCTCAAAATAATTGAACTTCCTATTCAAATTGTACAGAATTGCATTAGCTATAACAAACCCACAGAATTTCTTTTCCTTATTTATGTAAAAAAGATAGCTCGCCGCGGTATTAGTCGGAAATGACAATATAATTGTCCTTTCTAGCCGAATTCTGCTGAATTGCGATGGCTATATCAAACAAATAGAATTTTGCCCTATTTCTTATATAAAAAATACCTTACCGCGATATTAGATGAAAATGTCAATGTAATTGTACTTTCTATCTAAATTCTATTGAATTGCAATGACTATGGCAAACCAATAGAATTTTTTCCCCTTTGTTTTGTAAAAAAATTATCTCACCGCCATATCATTCGAAAACATCAATATAATTGAAGCTTCTATTCAAATTCTATTGTATAGCAATGGCAATAGCAATTCGACAGAATTTCCCCTACTTATTTACGTAAAAAAGTAAGCTCACCAAGATATTAATCGAAAATGTCAATGTAATTGAACTTTCTAGTCAAATTCTGTCGAATTGCAATTGCAAAAGCAAACCAATACAATTTTCCTCCATGTTTATGTACCAAAGCTAGCTCACCGCGACTTCAATCGAATATGTCAAAATAATTGTACGTCCGACTCAAATTCTATTGAATTGCAATGTCTATAGAAAACCTATAGTATTGTTCCTCCTTATTTATGTAGAAAGGTACCTCACCACGATGTTAATCGAAAATGACATTATAATTGAACTTTCTTATAAAATTCCTTTGAACTTCAAAGGCTATAACAAGCCGACAGTATTATTCCTCCTTATTTATGTAACAAAGATAGCTCACCGTGATATTCGTCCAAAACGAGAATATAATTGAACTTTCCAGTCAAACTCTATATAATTGCAATTGCTGTATCGAACCAATAGTCCTTTCTCTCCTTATTCATGTAAATATGTCAGCTGACCACGATATTGGTCGAAAGTGCCAATATAATTGAACTTCCCAGTCAAGTTCTATTGAATTGCGATGACTATAACAAACCAATAGAATTCTCCTCCGTATTTATGAAAAACATTGGCTCATCTCGATGTTGGTAGAAAATGTCAATATAATTGAACTTTCAATTCAAATTCTATTCAATTGCAATGGCTATATCAAACCAATAGAATTTTTTCTCCTTATTTATGTAGAAAGTAATCTCACTACGGTGTTAGTCGAAGATATCAATGTAATTGAGCTCTCCAGTTAAATTCCATTGAAATGCAATAACTATAGCAAACCAATAGAAGTTTTTCTCCTTATTCATGTAAAAAAATCAGCTCGCAGCGATATGAGTCGAAAATGTCTAGGCAGTTGAACCTTGTTTTCAAATTCTTATGAATTGCTATGGCTGTTGCAAGCCAATAGAATTTTTCCTCCTTATTTATGTGAAAGATTCAGCTCACCACGATATTAGTCGAAATTGCCAATATAATAGAACTTTCCAGCCGAATTGTATTGAATTGCTATGGCCATAGTAAACCAATAGAATTCTTTCTCCTTATTTATGTAGAAAGATGGCTCACCACGATATAAGTCAAAGATGTCAATATAATTGAACTTTCCAGTCAAATTCTATTGAATTGCGAAGACTATAGTAAACCAAGAGAATTTTTTCTCCTTATTCATGTAGAAAGTTGGCTGGCCACGATATTAGCCGAAGATGTCAATTTAGTTGAACTATCTAGACAAATTCCATTGAATTGCAATCGCATTGGAAAACCAATTGCATTCTTTCCCCTTCTTTATGTAAAAAAGTTAGCTCACGGCGACATTAGTCGAAAACACCTATCTAGTTGGCCTTTCTAGTCAAGTTCTATTGAATAGCGTTGACTAAAGTAAACCAATAGAATTTTTTCTCCCTATTTATATGGAATGTTATCTCACTACGATATTAGTCGAAGATGTCAATATAATTGCATTTTCTAGTCAAACTCTACTGAATTGCAGTGGCTATAGCAAACAAATATAATTTTTCGTTCTTATCTATGTAAAAAAAGTAGCTCACCACGATATTAGTAGAAAACGTCAGCATAATTGAATTTTCCAGTCAAATTGTATTGAATTGCGATCACTATAGCAAACCAATAGGACTTTTCTCCTTATTTATGAAAAACTTTGGCTCACCTCGATGTTGGTAGAAAATGTCAATATAATGGAACTTTCTATTCAAATTCTGTTGAATTGCAATAGCCATAGCAAAGCAGAAGAATTTTTTCTCCTTGTTTATGTAAAAAAATTTGCTTTCCCTATTTTATACGAAAATGTCTATATAATTGAACTTTCTAGCCAAATTCTATTGAATTGCGATATCTATAGCAAACCAATGGAATTTTTCCTCCATGTTTGTGTAAAAAGGTTAACTCACCACGATATTGGTCGAAAATGTCATTATAATTGTGCTTTCCAGACAAATTCTACCGAATTACGACAACCATAGCAAACCAATAGAATTTTTTCTCTTTATTTATGTAAAAATGTAAGCTCACCGCGATAATAGTCGAAGAAGTCAATATAATTGTATTTTCTGTACGAATTCTATTGATTTGCTGTGGCTAATGCATACCAATGGAATTTTACCAACTTATTTATGTAAAATCTGGCTCACCACGATATTAGTCGAATATGTCAAAATAACTGATCTTTCAATCTAATTCTATTGAATTTCAATGGCTATAACAAAGCATTAGAATTTTTCCCCCCTATTCAAGTAAAAGAATAGCTTGCCACGATACTAGCGGAGAATGCCGAAGTAATTGAAGTTCCTAGTCAAATTCTATTGACTTGCCATGGCTGTAGCGAACCAATACAATTTCTTCTCCTTATTTATGTAAAGAGGTAAATCACCACGATATTATTCGAATGCGTCAATATAATTGACCTTTCTAGACAAATTCTATTTAATTGCAATAGCTATAGCGAACCAATAGAATTTCGTCTCCTTAGTTTTGTAGTAAAAACTAGATCACATTGATAATATTCGAAAATGTCAATATAATTGGACTTCCCAGTCAAATTCTAGTGAATTGTAAAAGCTGCAGCAAACCAATAACATATTTTATTATTATTTATGTAAAAAAGTAAGCCACCGCGATATTGGTCGAATGCGTCAGTATAACTGACGTTTCTGGTCGAATTCTACTGAAATGAGATGGCTATAGCAAACCATCAGAATTTCTTCTCCTTAGTTATATAAATAAATTAACTCACAATTATAATATTCGAAAATGTCAATATAATTGAACTTTCCAGTCAAGTTCTACTGAAATGCGATGGCTATAGCAAACCAATAGAATTTTATCTCCTTAGTTTAGCAAGAAAATTAGCTCACCACGATATTATTCGAAAATGTCAATATAATTGGACTTTCTAGTCAAATTCTAGTGAATTGTAGTAGCTATATCAAACCAAGAGGATTTTTTCTCCATATTTATGTAAAAAAAGACACCTCATCTCGTTCTCAGTCGAATATGTCAATATAATTGATCTTTCTGGTCTAACTGTAATGCATTGGATGGCTATATCATACCTATAGAATTTTTTCTAATTATTTATGCAAAAAAGGGGCCCCACCGCGATAATAGTTGAATACGTCAATATAATTGCATTTTCTATTCAAATTCTATTGAATTGCAATAGCTATAGCAAACCTACAAGAATTTTTTTCCTTATTTATGTAAAAAGTTAGCTCAAAAAGATATTAGTCTAATATGTCAATATAAATGTGCTTTATATTCAAATTCTATTGACTTGCAATCGCTATAACAAACCAATAGGGTTCTTTCTCCTTATTTATGTAAAATAATCACATCACCACGATACTATTCAAAAACGTCAATATAATTGAACTTTCCTATAAAATTCCTTTGAATTGCAATGGCTATATCAAACCAATAGTATTATTCCTCCTTATTTACGTAAGAAAGATAGCTCACCATGATATTAGTCCAAAACGTGAATATAGTTCAGCTTTTCAGCCAAACTCTGTTGAATTGCATGGTTATATCGAACCAATAGACTTTTTCCTCCCTGTTTATGAGAAAAAGGCTGCTCACCACGATATTAGACGACAGTGCCAATATAATTGAACTTTCTATTCAAATTCTATTGAATTGTGATGACCATAGCAAACCAATAGAATTTTTTCTCCTTATTTATGTAGATAGTTATCTCACTACGATATTAGTCGAAGATATCAATATGATTGAACTTTCGAGCTAAATTGCATTGAAATTCAATAGCTATAGCAAACCAATAGTATTTTTTTCATTCTTTATGTAAAAAAATCAGGTCGCAGCGATATGAGTCGAAAATATCTAGGGAATTGAACTTTGTTTTCAAATTCTAATGAATTGCTGTGGCTGCTGCAAGCCAAACTAATTTTTCCTCATTATTTATTTGAAAAAGCCAGTCCACCGCGATATTAGGCGAAAATGACAACATAATGGAGCCTCTTAGACAAATTCTACTGAATTGCAATGGCAATAGCAAACCAATAGAATTTTTCCTACTTAGGTACGTAAAAAAATTAGCTCACAGCTTTATTAGTCGAAGATGTCAATATAATTGTACTTTCTTCACAAATTCTGTTAAATTGCAATGGCTATAGCAAGCCGATAGAATTTTTTCTTCTTATTTATGTAAAAAAGTTAGCTCAACAAGATATTAGTCGAATATGTCAATATCATTATGCCTTATATTCAAATTCTATTGATTTGCCATCACTATAGCAAACCAATATGGTTCTTTCTTCTTATTTATGTAAAAAAACCGCCTCACCACGATACCATTCAAAAACGGCAATATACTTGAACATTCTAACCAAATTCTATTTAAATGCGATTGCTGTAGCATAACAATAGAGTTTGGTCTCCTTGGTGTTGTGAAAAAAATTATCTCACCGCGGCATTAGTCGAATGCTTCATTAAAATTGTTTCTACACAAATTCTGCTGAAATACGATGGCTATAGCAAAGCAATTGAATTTTTTCTCCTTATTTACGTGAAAATGTTAGCTCGCCACGATATTAGCCGAAAGTTTCAATATAATTGACTTTCTATCCAAACTGTACTGAATTGCAATAGCTATAACAAACCAAGAGGATTTCTTCTCCTTGCTTATGTATAAAATTTAGCTCACCGCGATATTATTCGAATATGTCATTATAGTTGTACTTTATAGTCATATTCTATTGAAATGCAATTGCTATAGCAAACCCATAGAATTTTGCCTCCTTACATATGTAGAACCTGGCTCACCACGATATTATTCGAATGTGTCATAATAATTGAACTTTCTATTCCAATTCTATTGATATGCAATGACTATAGAATACCAATAGAGTTCTTCCTCCTTATGTATGTAAAAAGTGTACCTCGCAGCGATGTGCGATATCATACGAAAATGTTAAAATAATTGTACTTTCCCTTCATATTCTATCGAATTGCAATAGCCATTTCAAACCAATAGAATTTCTTCCCCTTACTTATGCAAAAAAGGTAGCTGACCCCTGTATTAGACGAAAACGTCAATGTAACTGACCTTTCTAGGCAAATTCTATTGAATTGCTATAGCTCTAGCAAACCAATAGAATTTTGCACCCGGATTTTAGTAAATATTTATCCCACCGCGATATTAGCCGAATACGTCATCATAACTGAACTATCCAGTAAAATTATGTCGAATTGCAATGGCTATAGCAAACCAATATAATTTTTTCTCCATATTTCCGTAAAAAAGTCACTTCTACACGATATTAGTGGAGAATGTCAATATAACTGAATTTTCTATACAAATTATATTGAATTGCGATAGCCACAGCAAACCATGAGAATTTCTTCACCTTATTTGTGTAACAAAGGTAGCTCACCGCGTTATTGTCCGAAAATGTCAACGTAATTGAACTTTTTATTCAAACCCTATCGAATTGCAATAGCGATAGCCAACAAACGGAATTTCTCCTACTTATTTATTCAGAAATGCTAGCTCTCAGCAACATTAGTAGAAAATGACGATATAATTGAACTATCACGTCAAATTCTATTGAATTGCAATGGCTGAAGCGAATCAATAGAATCTTTCCTCCGTATTTATCGAAAGAGATAGCGCGCGGCGGCATTAATCGAATATGTCATTATAATTGAATCTTCTAGTCAAATTCTACACTATTGCAGTAGCTGTAGCAAACCAATAGAATTTTTCACCCTTATTTATGTAAGAAAGTTAGCTCACAACGATATCAGCCGAATGCGTCAATAAAATTGACCTTCCTAGTCAAATTCTATTGAAATCCGATGGCTATAGCAAACGAATGGAATCTCTTCTCCTTAGTTATATAAGGAAATTATCTCACCGAGATAATATTTGAAAATCTCAAAATAATTGAACTTCCTATTCAAATTGTACTGAATTGCAATAGCTATAGCAAACACACAGAATTTCTTTTCCTTATTTATGTAAAAAAGATAGCTCGCCGCGGTATTAGTCGAAAATGACAATATTATTGTCCTTTCTAGCCGAATTCTACTGAATTGCGATGGCTATATCAAACCAATAGAATTTTTCCTCTTGCTTATATAAAAAATACCTTACCGCGGTATTAGATGAAAATGTCAATGTAATTATACTTTCTATCCAAATTCTATTGAATTGCAATGACTATAGCAAACCAATAGAATTTTTTCCCCTTTGTTTCGTAAAAAAATTATCTCACCACCATATCATTCGAAAACGTCAATATAATTGAGGCTTGTATTCAAATTCTATTGAATAGCAATTGCTATAGCAATTCAACAGAATTTCCTCTACTTATTTACGTAAAAAAATAAGCTCACCTAGATATCAATCGAAAACGTCAATGTAATTGATCATTCTAGTCAAATTCTATTGAACTGCAATAGCCATTTCAAACCAATAGATCTATTTCCCCTTACTTATGCAAAAAAGGTAGCTCGCGCTATATTAGATGAAAACGTCAATGTAATTGACTTTTCTAGGTAAATTCGTTTGAATTGCTATGGCTCTAGCAATCCAACGGAATTTCGAGCAGTTAGTTATGCAAAAGAGGAATCTCACCACGATATTAGTCGATAATGTAACAATATAATTGAGCTTTCTAGACCAATTCTATTGATTTGCGACAGCTATAGCGAAGCAATAGAATTTTTTCTCCTTATTTAAGTAAAAACACTATCTCACCGCGATATTGGTCGAATACGTCATCACAACTGAACTTTCTAGTCAAATTCTGTCGAATTGCAATTGCAAAAGCAAACCAATACAATTTTCCTCCATGTTTATGTACCAAGGCTAGCTCACCGCGACTTTATTCGAATATGTCAAAATAATTGTACGTCCGACTCAAATTCTATTGAATTGCAATGTCTATAGAAAACCTATAGTATTGTTTCTCCTTATTTATGTAGAAAGGTACCTCACCACGGTGTTAATCGAAAATGACATTATAATTGAACTTTCTTATCAAATTCCTTTGAATTGCAAAGGCTATAACAAGCCGACAGTATTATTCCTCCTTATTTATGTAACAAAGATAGCTCACCGTGATATTCGTCCAAAACGAGAATATAATTGAACTTTCCAGTCGAACTCTATATAATTGCAATTGCTGTATCGAACCAATAGTCCTTTCCCTCCTTATTCATGTAAATAAGTCAGCTGACCACGATATTGGTCGAAAGTGCCAATATAATTGAACTTCCCAGTCAAGTTCTATTGAATTGCGATGACTATAACAAACCAATTGAATTCTCCTCCGTATTTATGAAAAACATTGGCTCACCTCGATGTTGGTAGAAAATGTCAATATAATTGAACATTCAATTCAAATTCGATTCCATTGCAATGGCTATATCAAACCAAGAGAATTTTTTCTCCTTATTTATGTAGAAAGTTACCTTACTACGGTATTAGTCGAAGATATCAATGCAATTGAGCTCTCCAGTTAAATTCCATTGAAATACAATAACTATAGCAAACGAATAGAAGTTTTTCTCCTTATTCATGTAAAAAAATCAGCTCGCAGCGATATGAGTCGAAAATGTCTAGGCAGTTGAACCTTGTTTTCAAATTCTTATGAATTGCTATGGCTGTTGCATGCCAATAGAATTTTTCCTCCATATTTATGAGAAAGAGTCAGCTCACCACGATATTAGTCGGCAGTGCCAATATAATTGAACTTTCCAGCCGAATTGTAATGAATTGCTATGGCCATTGTAATCCAATAGAATTCTTTCTCCTTATTTATGTAGAAAGATGGCTCACCACGATATAAGTCGAAGATGTCAATATAATTGAACTTTCCAGTCAAATTCTATTGAATTGCGATGACTATAGTAAACCAATAGAATTTTTTCTCCTTATTCATGCAGAAAGTTGGCTCGCCGCGATGTTAGCAGAAGATGTCAATTTAGTTGAACTATCTAGACAAATTCCATTGAATTGCAATCGCATTGGCAAGCCAATTGCATTCTTTCCCCTTCTTTATGTAAAAAAGCTAGCTCACGGCGACATTAGTCGAAACCACAAATCTAATTGGTCTTTCTAGTCAAGTTCTATTGAGTAGCGATGACTAAAGTAAACCAATAGAATTTTTTCTCCTTATTTATGTGGAAAGTTATCTCACTACGATATTAGTCGAAGATGTCAATATAATTGCATTTTCTAGTCAAATTCAACTGAATTGCAAAGGCTATAGCAAACAATTAGAATTTTTCGTTCTTACCTATATAAAAAAGGTAGCTCACCACGATATTAGTAGAAAACGTCAGCATAATTGAATTTTCCAGTCAAATTGTATTGAATTGCGATGACTAGAGCTAACCAATAGAACTTTTCTCCTTATTTATGAAAAACATTGGCTCACCTCGATGTTGGTAGAAAATGTCAATATAATGGAACTTTCTATTCAAATTCTGTTGAATTGCAATAGCCATAGCAAAGCAGAAGAATTTTTTCTCCTTGTTTATGTAAAAAAATTAGGTCGCAACGATATGAGTCGAAAATATCTAGGGAATTGAAGTTTGTTTTCAAGTTCTAATGAATTGCTGTGGCTGCTGCAAGCCAAAAGAATTTTTCCTCATTATTTATGTGAAAAAAGCCAGCCCACCGCGATATTAGGCGAAAATGACAATATAATGGAGCCTTTTAGTCAAATTCTACTGAATTGCAATGGCAATAGCAAACCAATAGAATTTTTTCTACTTAGGTACGTAAAAAAATTAGCTCGCAGCTCTATTAGTCGAAGATGTCAATATAATTGCACATTCTAGTCAAATTCTGTTAAATTGCAATGGCTATAGCAAGCCGATAGAATTTTTTTTCTTATTTATGTAAAAAAGTTAGCTCAACAAGATATTAGTCGAATATGTCAATATGATTGTGCCTTATATTCAAATTCTATTGATCTGCAATCACTATAGCAAACCAATAGGGTTCTTTCTTCTTATTTATGTAAAAAAACCGCCTCACCACGATACTATGCAAAAACGGCAATATATTTGAACATTCTAACCTAATTCTATTTAAATGCGATTGCTTTAGCATACCAATAGAGTTTGGACTCATTGGTGATGTGAAAAAAATTATCTCACCGCGACATTAGTCATTAGTCACCGCTTCATTAAAATTCACCTTTCTACACAAATTCTGTTGAAATACGATGGCTATAGCAAAGCAATTGAATTTTTTCTCCTTATTTACGTGAGAATGTTAGCTCGCCACGATATTAGCCGAAAGTGTCAATATAATTGACTTTCTATCCAAACTGTACTGAATTGCAATAGTTATAACAAACCAAGAGGATTTCTTCTCCTACTTTATGTATAAAATTTAGCTCACCGTGATATTATTCGAATATGTCATTATAGTTGTACTTTATAGTCATATTCTATTGAAATGCAATTGCTATAGCAAACCCATAGAATTTTTCCTCCTTACATATGTAGAACCTGGCTCACCACGATATTATTCGAATGTGTCATAATAATTGAACTTTCTATTCCAATTCTATTGAATTGCAATGACTATAGAATAACAATAGAGTTCTTCCTCCTTATGTATGTAAAAAGTGTAACTCGCAGCGATATCATACGGAAATGTTAAAATAATTGTACTTTCCCTTCAAATTCTATCGAATTGCAATAGCCATTTCAAACCAATAGAATTTCTTCCCCTTACTTATGCAAAAAAAGTAGCTCACCACTGTATTAGACGAAAACGTCAATGTAACTGACCTTTCTAGGCAAATTCTATTGAATTGCTATGGCTCTAGCAAACCAATAGAATTTTGCACCCGGATTTTAGTAAATATTTATCCCACCGCGATATTAGCCGAATACGTCATTATAACTGAACTATCCAGTAAAATTATGTCGAATTGCAATGGCTATAGCAAACCAATATAATTTTTTCTCCATATTTCCGCAAAAAAGTCACTTCAACACGATATTAGTGGAGAATGTCAATATAACTGAACTTTCTATACAAATTATATTGAATTGCGATAGCCACAGCAAACCATGAGAATTTCTTCACCTTATTTGTGTAAAAAAGGTAGCTCACCGCGATATTGTCCGAAAATGTCAACGTAATTGAACTTTTTATTCAAACCTTATCGAATTGCAATAGCTATAGCCAACAAACGGAATTTCTCCTACTTATTTATTCAGAAATGCTAGCTCTCAGCAATATTAGTAGAAAATGACGATATAATTGAACTATCACGTCAAATTCTATTGAATTGTAATGGCTGAAGCGAATCAATAGAATCCTTCCACCGTATTTATCGAAAGAGATAGCGCGCGGCGGCATTAATCGAATATGTCATTATAATTGAATCTTCTAGTCAAATGCTATTGAAATGCAGTAGCTATAGCTAACCAATGGAATTTTTTCTCCCTGTTTATGTAAAAAAATAAGCTCACCAAGGTATTAGTCGAAATTGTCAATATAATTGAACTTTGCAGCCAGATCCTATTTAATTGCTATTGCTGTAGCAAACGACTAGAATTTTTCTTCCTTATTTATCTAAATAGTTGGACTCACCAGAATATTATCCGAATACGCCAATGTAAATGTACTTCCTTGTCGAATCCAATGGAATTGCGATGGCTATAGCAAGCCAATAGAATTCTTCCCCCTTATTTATGTAAATAACACAGCTCACCGCGATACTAGTCGGTTATGTCAATATAATGGAACTTTCTACTCAAATTACGTTGAATTGCAACGGCTATAGCAAACCGACAGAATTTTTCCTGCTTGTTTATGTAAAAAGGCCATCTCATTACGATATTAGTCGAAAATGTCAATATAATTGTCCTTTCTGGCCAAATTCAGTTGAACTGCAATGTCTATAACAAACCAAGAGGATTTATCTCCTTATTTATGTAAGAAAACTAACTATCCGCGATAGTATTCGAAAATGTCAATATAATTGGAATTTCTAGACAAATTCTGCTGAATTATAACAGATATAGCAAATCAACAGAATGACTCCTACTTATATATGTGAAAAAGGTATCTCACCACGAGATTAGTCGAGAATGTGAATATAATTACGCATTCTGTTCAAATTCTATTGAATTGCAGTGGCTGTATCGGACCAATATAGACTTTTCTGCTTATTTACGTAAAAAAAGGTAGCTCGCCAGATATTAGTCGAGAGTACCAATATAATTGATCTTCCTATTCTAATTTTATTGAATTGCAATAGCTACAGCAAACCGAAAGAATGTCTTCACCTAATTTAGGGAAGAAGTCAGCTCACCGCGATATTAGTCGAAGATGTCAATATGATTGTAGTATCTGTCCAAATTTTATTGAATCACGATGGTTATAGCAAACCAGTAGGCCTTCTCCTCCTTATCTACGCAATGAGGGCAGCTCACCACGATATCAGTCGAAGGTGTCAATATAGTTGAACTTTCCAGTCTAATTCTATTGAATAACGATGGCTATAGCAAGCCAGTAGCATTTTTCCTCCTTATTTACGTGAAAAAATGTAGCTCACAGCGATATTAGTGGAAAATATCTATATAATTTACTTTGTATTAAAATTCGATTGAATTGCAGTGGCTATCGCAAACCAATAGGATTTTTCCTCCTTATTTACGTAGAAAAGCTACCTCATCACGATATTATTCGAAACTGTGGATATAATAGAACTTGCTTGTCATATTCTATTGAAATGCAACGGCTATAGCCAATCAATAGAATTTTTCCACATTATTTATGTAAAGAAACTAGTTCACCATAATATTAGTCGAGAATGTCGATATATTTGTAGTTCCTAGACAAATTCAGCTGGATTGCAAGGACTGTAGCAAACTAAAATAATTTTTCCGCTTATTTACTTAAGAAAGATCGCTCACCAAGATATTAGTCGGGAATGTCAATATAATTGAACTTTCTACTGAAATTGTATTGAATTGCAATAGCTATAGCAAACCAAGAGAATGTTTTTACCTAATTTATGTAAAAAAGTTAGCCCACCGCGATATTATTTGGACATGTCAGTATAATTGTACTATCTGTCCAAATTCTATTGAATTGCAATACTCATTTCCAACCAACAGAATTTTTCCTACTTATTTATGTAAAAAAATTATCTCACCACGGTATTAGTCGAATATGTCATTATAATTGAACTCTCTGATCAAACTCTATAGAACTGCCGTAGCTGCAGCAAACCAATAGAATTTTTCCTCCTTATTTAGCTAAAAAAGTTAGCCAAGTAAGACATTAGTCGCAAATGTTATTATAATTGAGCTTGCTAGACTAATTATATTGAATTACAATAGCTACAGGAAACCAGTACAATTTTTTCTCCTTATTTTGTAAAAATGATAGCTCACCGCGATATTAGTCGAAGACGTCAATATAATTGAGCTTTCCAGCCAGATTCTATTGAATTGCAATGGCTATTGCAAACAAGTAAAATTTCTGTCTCCTTATTCATGCAAAAAAGTTAGCTCAGCGCGAGATTATTCGAAAACGTCAATATAATTGATCGTTCTTGCCAAACTCTATTGAATTGCGATGGCTATATCACACTTATAGAACTGTTTCTCCTTATTTATGTAAAAGAGATAGTTCACCGCGATGCAAGACGATTATGTCTGTATAATAGACCTTTCTAGTTAAATTCCTTTGAATTGCAGAACCTATTGCAAACCAACAGTATTTTCCCTCCT
Organism: Eufriesea mexicana; assembly: GCF_001483705.2. Lineage (NCBI taxonomy): Eukaryota > Metazoa > Arthropoda > Insecta > Hymenoptera > Apidae > Eufriesea > Eufriesea mexicana. The sequence continues at coordinate 2,026,296 of NW_016908250.1, read as the reverse complement.
TATTTATGCAAAAAAGTTTGCTCACCGCGATAATAGTCGAAGATGTCAATATAATTGGTCTAGCTAGTCAAATTCTGTTGAATTGCAAACGCTACAGCAAACCTACAGAATTTTTTCTCCTGTTTTAAAAAAAAAAGTAAGCTCACCGCGATATTAGTCGAATATGTCAATATAATTGTTCTTTCGTCTGAAATTCTATTGAATTGAACGCCTGTGGCAATCCAATAGAATATTTATTCCGTATTCATGTAAAAAAGTTACATCAACGCGATATTATACGAAAATGTCAGTATAATAGAACTTTCCATTATAACTCTATTGAATTGCAATAGCTGTTTCCAACCTTCCTCCTTATGTAAAAAAATTATCTCTGTACTATATTAGTCGAATATGTCACTATAATTGATCTATCTGATCAAATTCTATAGAACTACCGTAGCTGCAGCGAACCATTAGAATTTTTCCTCCTTATTTACGTAAAAAATATACATCACCACGATATTAGTTGAAAATGTCAATGTAGTTGTACTTTCTATTCAAATTCTCTTGAATTGCAACGGCGATTGTAAACCAACAGAATTTCTCCTATTTATTTACGTGAAAAAGGCATGTCACCACGATATTAGTAGAAAATGTCAATATAATTAAATTTTCTGTTCAAATTCTATTGATCTGCAATGGCTGTAGCTAACCAATAGGATTTTTCCGCCTTATTTGTGCAAAAAAGTTAGCTCATCAAAATATTGTTCGAAAATGAAAATATCATTGTACTTTCCAGTCAAATTCGATTGAATTTCAACAACTATATCAAGCGAATAGAATTTATCCTCCTTATTTATGTAAAACAATAAGCACACCACGATATTATTCGGGAATGTCAATACATTTGAAATACCTGGAAAAATTCTGTTGAATTGGAATGACTGTAGCAAACCAATATAATTTTTTCTCCTTATTTACATAACCAGGTAGCTCACAACGGTATTGGTCGAGGATGTGAATATAATTGAACTTTCTATTCAAATTGTAATGAATTGCAGTAGCCGTAGCAAACCGAGGGAATGTTTTCACCTTATTTACGTAAAAAGGTATCTCACCGAGATATTCGTCGAATATGTCAATTTAATTGTGTTTTCTATACAAATTCCATTGAATTGCAATATCTGCAGTAAAGCAATAGGATTTGCTCCCCTTATTTATGTAAAAAAGGTAACTAACCGCTATATTATTCGAAATAGTCAATATAATTGTAATTTACATCCTAATTCTATTGAATTGCCATGGCTATAGCAAATCAATAGAATTTTTCCTCATTATTTATGTAAAAAAGTAAGCTCACCGCGATATTAGCCGAAAATGGAAATATAGTTGGCCTTTCTAGTCTAATTCCTTTGAGTTGTAATGGCTATTGCAAATGAATAAAGTTTTTTCTCCTTATATATGTAAAGAAGTCAGTTCAGCACGATATGAGTCGAGAATGTCAATATAATTGACCATTCTATTCATATTATATTGATTTGCGATGGCCACAGCAAGCCAATAGAGCATTTCCGTATTATTTATATTAAAAAATTGGCTCACCACGATAATAGTCGAAAATGTCAATATAATAGTACTTTCTAGCAAAATTCTATTGAATTCCAATGACAATAGTAAACCAATAGACCTTTCTCTGCTTATATATGCAAAAAAGTTAGGTCAGGTAGATATTAGCCGAAAATGCCAATATAATTGAACATTCTAGTCAACTAACAGTATTTTCCCTCCTTATTTATGTATAAAAGTTTGCTCACCGCGATAATAGTCGAGGATGTCAATATAATTGATCTAGCTAGTCAAATTCTGTTGAATTGCAAACGCTACAGCAAACCTACAGAATTTTTTCTCCTTTTTTTGAAAAAAAGTATGCTCACCGCGATATTAGTCGAATATGTCAATATAATTGAACATTCTAGTCAAATTCTATTGAATTGCAATGGCTATAGCAAACAGGCAGAATGTCTCCCACTTATTTCTATAAAAAGGCTGGCTCACAACGATATTAGTCAAGAATGTCAATATAATTGAACTTTCTGCTTAAATTGTATTGAATTGCAATGGCTACAGTAAATCAATAGTATTTTTCCTCCTTATTTATGTAAAAAAACTAGTACACGACAATATTAGTCTAGAATGTCGATATATTTGAAATTCTTAGACCAATTCTACTGGATTGTAATGACTGTAACAAACCAAAATAATTTTTTCCGCTTACTTACGTAAGAATGTTAGCTCACCAAATTATTAGTCGGGAATGTCAATATAATTGGACTTTCTACTGAAATTGTATTGATTTGCAATAGCTATAGCAAACCGAGGGAATGTTTTTACCTAATTTATGTAAAAAGTTTACCCACCGCGATGTTAGTCGTACATGTCAATATAATTGTACTATCTGTCCAAATTCTATTGAATTGCCACGTCTATAGCAAAGCATTAGATTTTTTTCTCCTTATCTATGAGAAAAAGGTAACTCACCGCGATATTGGTCGAATATGTCATTACAACTGAACTTTCTAGTCAAATTCTGCCGAATTGCAGTTGCAAAATCAAACCAATACAATTTTCCTACATGTTTATGTACCAAAGCTAGCTCACCGCGACTTTAATCGAATACGTCAAAATAATTGTACGTCCGACTCAAATTCTATTGAATTCAATGTCTATAGAAAACCTATAGAATTGTTCCTCCTTATTTATGTAGAAAGGTACCTCACCACGATGTTAATCGAAAATGACATTAAAATTGAACTTTCTTATCAAATTCCTTTGAATTGCAAAGGCTATAACAAGCCAATTGCATTATTCTTCCTTATTTATGTAACAAAGATAGCTCACCGTGATATTCGTCCAAAACGTGAATATAATTGAACTTTCCAGTCAAACTCTATATAATTGCAATGCCTGTATCGAACCAATACTCCTTTCCCTCCTTATTCATGTAAATAAGTCAGCTGACCACGATATTTGTCGAAAGTGCCAATATAATTGAATTTTCCAGTCAAATTGTATTGAATTGCGATGACTATAGCAAACCAATAGAATTTTCCCCCTTGTTTATGTAAAAAGGTTAGGTCGCTGCGATATGAGTCGAAAATGTCATTTTAATTGAACTTTCTAGAAAAATTCTTATGAATTACAATAGCTATAGCAAAAAATCGAGCTTTTACTTCTTGTTTTTGCAAAAAAGTCTGCTCACCGCGATATTAGTCTAAGATGTCAATGTAATAGACCATTCTGGTCAAATTCCGCTGAAATGCAGTGGCTATAGCACACCAATAGAATTTTTTCACCCTATTTATGTACGAAAGTTAGCTCACCTCGACTTTAATCGAATATGTCAATGTAAATGTACCTCCGACTCAAATTCTATTGAATTGCAATGTCTATATTAAACCAAAAGACTTTTTCCTCCTCATTTATGTAAAAAAATTATCTCACCACAATATTAGTCCCATATTCCATTGTAATTGATCTTTCTACTCAAATTCTATTGTATCGCAATAGCTATAGCAAACAAATAGGTTATTTCCACCTTAGTTATATAAAAAATTAGCTCAACACGATAATAGTCGGAAATGTCAACATAATTGAACTTTCTACTCATATTATGTAAAATTGCAATGCCTATAGCGAAGCAATAGAACTTTTTCTACTTCGCTATATAAAAATATTAGCTCACCACGATATTAGTTGAAGATGTCAATATAAATGTACTTTCTGCTCAAATTCTATTGAATTGCAAGGGCTATAGCAAACCAATAGAATTTTCCCTCCTTGCTTATGCAAAAAGGTCTAGCTCTCCACGATATTAATCGAAGATGTCAATATAATTGTGCTTTCAACTGAAATTCAATTGAATTACTATGACTATAGCAAGCCAATAGAATTTTTAATCCTTATTTATGCAAAAATATTAGCCCACCACAATATTATTCGAGAATGTCAACGTAATTGAAATTCCTAGCCAAACTCTATTGAATTGTAGTGACCGTATCAAACCAATATAATTTTTTCTCCTTCTTTACGTAAAGAAGCCTGCACACCACGATATTAGTCGAAAGTGCCAACATAATTGAACTTTCCAGTAAAATTCTGTTGAATTGCGGTGACTACAGTAAACCACTAGAATTTTCTTTCCTTATTTATGTAGAAAGTTAGCTCACCACGATATTAGTCGAAGATGTCAATATAACTGAGCTTTATCATCAAATTCTAAAGAAATGCAATGGCTATAGCAGACCAATAGACCTTTTCCCACTTATCTGCGTAAAGAAGATACCTCACCACGACATCGGTCGAAAGTGTCAATGTAATTGATCTTTCCAGTCAAACTCTATCGTACTGCTATGGCCATAGCTATCCAACAGTCTTTCCTACTTATTTATGTAAAAGGACGGCTCACTACGTTATTAGTCGAATATGTCTATATAATTTTACTTCTGACACAAATTCCGTTGACTTGCAAAGGCTATTGCAATCCGATAGAGATATTCCTCCTTATTTATGTAAAAAAGGTGGCTCACCGTGATATATGCCGAAAACGTCAATATAAGTGAACTTTCCAGACAAATTCTGTTGAAGTGCAATCACTATAGCAAACCAATAGGATTTTTCCTCCTTATTTGTGTCAAATCCAGCTCACCACGATATTAGTCCAGGATGCCAATATAATTGAACATTCTAGTCAAGTTCTAATGAATTGCATTGACTATAACAAACTAATAGGCATTTTCCTCCTTATTTATGTAAAAATATTAGCTCACCACAATAATATTCCAGAATGTCAATATAATTGTTCTTTCGACTGAAATTCTATTTATTTTTAGTGATTGTGCCAAACCAATATAATTTCTTCTCCTTCTTTACGTAAAAAAGTTAGCTCACCGCGATATTAGTCGAGAATGTCAATATAAACGAGCTTTCCATTCAAGTACTCTTGAATTGCAATGACTACAGTAAACCAACAGAATTTTTTGTCCTTATTTATGATGAAAAGTTAGCTCACCGCGATATTAGTCGAAGATGTCAATATAATTGAGCTTTCTAGACAGATTCCGTTGACTTGTCATTGCTATAGCTAGCCTACAGGATTTCTTCTCCTTATTTATGTAAAAAGTCAGCTCACAGCGATATTAGTTGAATGTGTCAAAATAATTGAACTTTCGAGCCAAATTCTTCTGAATTACAATGTCTTTAGCAGAACAATTTAATATTTCATTCTTGTTCATGTAGAAAAGATAACTAACCACGATATTAGTCGAAAATATCTATATATTTGAACTTTCAATTCAAATTCTACTGAGTTGCAATGGCTGCAGCAAACCAACAGAATTTTTCCACCATATTTGTGTTTGAAAGTTAGCTCATCACGATATTAGTCAAAAATGTCAATATATTTTAGCTTTCCACACAATTTCTATTGAATTGGAATGGCTAAAACTAACCAATAGAATTTTCCTCCTCACTTATGTAAAAAAATTAGCTCACCACAATATTAGGCGAATATTCCATTATAATTGAACTTTCTAGACGAATTTTATTGTATCGCATTAGCTATGGCAAACGAATAGGATATTTCCTACTTGATTATGTAAGAAAGTCAGCTCAATACGGTTCCGACGGCAATAGTCGGAAATGTCAATGTAATTGAACTTTCTACTCAAATTATGTAGAATTGCAGTGGCTATGGCGAACCAATGGAATTATATCTACATAGTTATGTAAAAATATTAGTTCACCGCGATATTAGTCTTAGATGTCAATATTATTGAACTTTCTAGTCAAGTTTCATTGAAATGCAATGGCTGTGGCAAACCAACAGAATTCTTCATCCTTATTTATGTCAAAAAAATGTAGCTCATCGCGATACCATTCGAAAATGTCAATGTATTTGAACTTTGTAGTCAAATCCTATTGAATTGCTATGGCTGCTGCAAATCAATAGAGTTTTTCCCCCTTATCTATGTAAATAGGTACCTCACCACGATATCGGTCGAAGGTGTCAATAAAATTGACCTTTCTTGCCAAATTCTGTTGAATTGCGTTCTCTATACCAAACCATTGGAATTTTTCTTCCCTATTTACGTAAAGAAATGTAGCTCACCGTGACATTAGTCCAAAATGTCATATACTTGTGCTTTCTATTCAAATTCTACTGAATTGCAATGGCTATAGCGAACCAAAAGAATTTTTCTACTTAGTTATGCAAAAACAATTTGCTCCCCACGATTTTATTCGAAAATTTCAGTGTAATTGAACTTTCTAATCGAATTCGGTTGAATTGCAGAAGCTACAACAAACCAATATGATTTTTCTGCTTAATTATGTGAATAATTGCTTACGACGGTATTATTCGAAAATGACAATATAAGTGGCCTTCCTGGACAAATGCTTCGGAACTGCAATGGCTATAGCAAACCAATAGAATTTTCTCTCCTTATTTATGTGAACAATGCAGCTCACCGCGATATTAGTCGAATATGCCAATATAATTGTACGTCCGACTAAAATTCTATTGAATTGCAATGGCTATAGCAACCCAATAGAATTTCTTCTCCTTATTCTTGTAAAGAAATTAGCTCACGACGATATTAGACGAAAACGTCGATATATTTGAACTTTTTAGTCAAATTCTGTTGAATTGCAATGGCCATAGCAAACCAATATAATACTTCATCCATTTATATGTAAAACAAATGCCTCACAACGGTAATATTCGAAATGACAATATAAGCGGCCTTTCTAGACAAATGCTTCGGAACTGCAATGGCTATAGCAAATCAATAGAATCTTCTCTCCTTATTTATGTAAAGAATGCAGCTCACCGCGATATTAGCCGAATATGTCAATATAATTGTACGTGCGACTCAAATTCTATTGAATTGCAATGGCTGTAGCAGCCGAATAGAATTTCTTCTCCTTATTTTTGTAAAAAAATTAGCTCACCACGATATTAGCCGAAAACGTCAATATATTTGAACTTTTGAGTCAAATTCTGTTGAATTGCAATGTCTATAGCAAACCAATATAATACTTCATCCTTTTATATGTAAAACAGATGCCTCACAACGATATTAGTCGAAAATGTGGATATAATTGAACCTTCTTGTCGAATTCCTTCGAAATGCAATGGCTATAGCAACCCAGTAAAATTATTCCTCCATATTTATGCAAAAAATGTGGCTCAATATGATATTAGTCGAAGATGTCAATAGAGTTGGACTTTCTAGGCGAATTCCATTGACTTGCCATGGCTATAACTAACCTACAGAATTTTCTCTCCTTATTTATGTGAAAAAGTTATCTCACCGCGATATTAGTCCAATATGTCAATGTAATTCTACTTTCGTCTCAGATTCCTTTGAATTGGAATGGCTGTAGCAAACCAATGGAATTTTTTCTCCTTATTTATATAAAATCTAGCTCACCACGATATTAGTTGAAAATGTTAATATAATTGTGCTTTCAATTGACATTCAATTGAATTGCAATTACTACAACAAACCAATAGAATTTTTCCTCCTCATTTATGTAACAATATTAGCTCACCACAATATTATTCGGGTATGTGTATATAATTCAATTTCCTAGTCGAACTGCTTTGAATTGTAGCGACTGCATGAAACCAATATAATTTTTCATCCTTATTTATGTAAAAGAGATAGCTCACATAGATACTATACGTGTATGTCAGCACAATTGATCTTTCTAGTCAAATTGCATTGAATTGCAATGGCTATGGGAAACCAAAAGAATCTTTCCATCTTATTTACATAAAAAAGATAGCTCAACACGATTTCAGTCAGAAATGTCAATATAACTGTACATTCTATTCAACTTATATTGAATTGCAATGGCTGTGGACAAACCAATAGAATTTCTCCTCCACACTTATGTAAAAAGTCAGCTCGCCACTATATTATTCGAATATTTCTTTATAATTGAACATTCAAGTCAAGTTCTATTGTATTGTAATAGCTACAGCAAACCAATCGAATCTTTTCCCCTATTTATGTAAGAGAGATAGCTCACCGCGATATTAGTCCAGTATGTCAATTTAATTGAGCTTTACAGTCAAATTCTATTGAATTGCAATGGCTACAGCGCACCAATAGACTTCCCCCGCCCCGCCCTATCTATGTAAGAGGATACCTCACCACGATATCGGTCGAAAGTGACAATATAATTCACCTTTCTCTTCAAATTCTACTGAATTGCAATAGCTATAGCAAACCATTAGAATTTTTCCTCTTTACTCGCGTAAAAATGTAGCTCACGGCGGTAATAGTCATAAATGTCAATACAATTGGTCTTTGTAATCAAATTCTATTAAATTGCTGTGTCTGTAGTGTAAACAAATAAAATTTTTTCTCTCTATATATCTAGAAAAATTAGCTCACCGCGATATTAGTCGAAATTGCCAATATATTCGATCTTTCCTTTCAAATTATATTGAACTGCAATGGTTATAGCAAACCAATAGAATTTTTCCTCCACATTTACTAAAATATTAGCTCACCACGATATTTCTGGAATATTCGATTGTGATTGAAAGTACTATTCAAATTCTATTGTATTGAAATAGCTATAGCAAGTCAATCGAATCTTTTCCACCTATTTATGTAAAAAGGATAGCCCACCGCGATATTAGTCGAAATTGCCATATAATTGTACATTGTAGTCAGATTCAATTTAATTACTATTGCTGTAGCAAACCACTTGAATATTTCTTCCTTATTTATCTAAATAGTTTGACTGCCCACAATATTAGCCGAAAACGCCAATATAATTGTTCCTTCTTGTCGAATTCAATTGAATTGCGTTGGCTAAAGCAAGCCAATAGAATTTTTCCCCCTTATTTCTGCAAAAGAGGTAGCTCACAAAGATATTATACGAGTATGTAAGCACAATTGTTCGTTCTAGTCAATTTCCATTGAATTCCAATGGCTATAGCAAACCATTAGAATTTTTCCTCCTTAGTTACGTAAAAAAGTAGGCTCAACACGATCTTAGTCAAATATGTCATTATAATTGAACTTTCTAGTCAAATGCTATTGAAATGCAGTAGCTATAGCTAACCAATGGAATTTTTGTCTACTTATTTATTCAGAAATGCTAGCTCTCAGCAATATTAGTAGAAAATGACGATATAATTGAACTATCACGTCAAATTCTATTGAATTGTAATGGCTGAAGCGAATCAATAGAATCCTTCCACCGTATTTATCGAAAGAGATAGCGCGCGGCGGCATTAATCGAATATGTCATTATAATTGAATCTTCTAGTCAAATGCTATTGAAATGCAGTAGCTATAGCTAACCAATGGAATTTTTTCTCCCTGTTTATGTAAAAAAATAAGCTCACCAAGGTATTAGTCGAAATTGTCAATATAATTGAACTTTGCAGCCAGATCCTATTTAATTGCTATTGCTGTAGCAAACGACTAGAATTTTTCTTCCTTATTTATCTAAATAGTTGGACTCACCAGAATATTATCCGAATACGCCAATGTAAATGTACTTCCTTGTCGAATCCAATGGAATTGCGATGGCTATAGCAAGCCAATAGAATTCTTCCCCCTTATTTATGTAAAAAACACAGCTCACCGCGATACTAGTCGGTTATTTCAATATAATTGAACTTTCTACTCAAATTACGTTGAATTTCAACGGCTATAGCAAACCGACAGAAGTTTTCCTGCTTGTTTATGTAAAAAGGTCAGCTCATTACGATATTAGTCGAAAATGTCAATATAATTGTCCTTTCTGGCCAAATTCAATTGAACTGCAATGTCTATAACAAACCAAGAGGATTTATCTCCTTATTTATGTAAGAAAACTAACTATCCGCGATAGTATTCGAAAATGTCAATATAATTGGAATTTCTAGACAAATTCTGCTGAATTATAACAGATATAGCAAATCAACAGAATGACTCCTACTTATATATGTGAAAAAGGTATCTCACCACGAGATTAGTCGAGAATGTGAATATAATTACGCATTCTGTTCAAATTCTATTGAATTGCAGTGGCTGTATCGGACCAATATAGACTTTTCTGCTTATTTACGTAAAAAAAGGTAGCTCGCCAGATATTAGTCGAGAGTACCAATATAATTGATCTTCCTATTCTAATTTTATTGAATTGCAATAGCTACAGCAAACCGAAAGAATGTCTTCACCTAATTTAGGGAAGAAGTCAGCTCACCGCGATATTAGTCGAAGATGTCAATATGATTGTAGTATCTGTCCAAATTTTATTGAATCACGATGGTTATAGCAAACCAGTAGGCCTTCTCCTCCTTATCTACGCAATGAGGGCAGCTCACCACGATATCAGTCGAAGGTGTCAATATAGTTGAACTTTCCAGTCTAATTCTATTGAATAACGATGGCTATAGCAAGCCAGTAGCATTTTTCCTCCTTATTTACGTGAAAAAATGTAGCTCACAGCGATATTAGTGGAAAATATCTATATAATTTACTTTGTATTAAAATTCGATTGAATTGCAGTGGCTATCGCAAACCAATAGGATTTTTCCTCCTTATTTACGTAGAAAAGCTACCTCATCACGATATTATTCGAAACTGTGGATATAATAGAACTTGCTTGTCATATTCTATTGAAATGCAACGGCTATAGCCAATCAATAGAATTTTTCCACATTATTTATGTAAAGAAACTAGTTCACCATAATATTAGTCGAGAATGTCGATATATTTGTAGTTCCTAGACAAATTCAGCTGGATTGCAAGGACTGTAGCAAACTAAAATAATTTTTCCGCTTATTTACTTAAGAAAGATCGCTCACCAAGATATTAGTCGGGAATGTCAATATAATTGAACTTTCTACTGAAATTGTATTGAATTGCAATAGCTATAGCAAACCAAGAGAATGTTTTTACCTAATTTATGTAAAAAAGTTAGCCCACCGCGATATTATTTGGACATGTCAGTATAATTGTACTATCTGTCCAAATTCTATTGAATTGCAATACTCATTTCCAACCAACAGAATTTTTCCTACTTATTTATGTAAAAAAATTATCTCACCACGGTATTAGTCGAATATGTCATTATAATTGAACTCTCTGATCAAACTCTATAGAACTGCCGTAGCTGCAGCAAACCAATAGAATTTTTCCTCCTTATTTAGCTAAAAAAGTTAGCCAAGTAAGACATTAGTCGCAAATGTTATTATAATTGAGCTTGCTAGACTAATTATATTGAATTACAATAGCTACAGGAAACCAGTACAATTTTTTCTCCTTATTTTGTAAAAATGATAGCTCACCGCGATATTAGTCGAAGACGTCAATATAATTGAGCTTTCCAGCCAGATTCTATTGAATTGCAATGGCTATTGCAAACAAGTAAAATTTCTGTCTCCTTATTCATGCAAAAAAGTTAGCTCAGCGCGAGATTATTCGAAAACGTCAATATAATTGATCGTTCTTGCCAAACTCTATTGAATTGCGATGGCTATATCACACTTATAGAACTGTTTCTCCATATTTATGTAAAAGAGATAGTTCACCGCGACGCAAGACGAGTATGTCTGTATAATAGACCTTTCTAGTTAAATTCCTTTGAATTGCAGTAGCTATTGCAAACCAACAGTATTTTCCCTCCTTATTTATGTATAAAAGTTTGCTCACCGCGATAATAGTCGAGGATGTCAATATAATTGATCTAGCTAGTCAAATTCTGTTGAATTGCAAACGCTACAGCAAACCTACAGAATTTTTTCTCCTTTTTTTGAAAAAAAGTATGCTTACCGCGATATTAGTCGAATATGTCAATATAATTGAACTTCCTAGTAAAACTCCGTTCAGTTGCAATGACTATAGCAAACGAATATAATTTTCACTCCTTATTTATGTAAAAAGTTACCTCGCCACGATATCAGTCGAGAATGTCGTTATGATTGAGCTTTCTAGTCTAATTCTACTGAATTACAATAGCCATAGCAAGCCAATTGAATTTGTTTGCCCTTGTTTATGTAAAAAAGTAACATCACCTCGATATTATTCGAAGATGTCAGTACAATGGTACTTTCGACTCAGATACTATTGAATAGCTATGGCTATAGCAAGCCAATAGAATTTTTCCTGCTTATTCATGTAAGGTCCAGCTCACCACGATATTAGTCCGAAATGTTAATATAACTGTACTTTCTATAGGAAAATACTCGATTACAGTGGCTACAGCAAGGCAATAAAATTTTTCCTCATTATTTATGTAATAGAGTTACCTCACCACGATGTTAGTCGAAAATGTCATTATAAACGAACTTTCGTGTCAAATTCTTTTGAATTGCAATGGCCATAGCAAACCAATAGAATTTTTTCTACTTACTTGTGTGAAAAGTAAGTTAACCGCGATATTTGTAGAAGATGTCAATTTAATTTAACTGCATATTCAAATTCCAATGAATTGCATTGGCGAAAGCAAACCAATGTATTCGTACCTCCATATTTGTGTAAAAGATTAGCTCACAGCGATATTACTCGAAAATGTGGACGTAATTATGCTTTCCAGTCAAATTCTATTGGATTGCAATGGCTATAGCATACTAATAGGCTTTCTCGACCTTATTTTTGTAAAGACGATAGCTCACCACGATGTACGTCGAGAGTAACTAACATTGACCTTCCTTGTCGAATTCAATTGGATTGCGATGGCTGTAGCTGGACAATAGAATTTGTCCCCCTTACTTACGTAAAAAACATAGCTCAATACGATACTAGCCGGAAATGTCAATATAATTGTAATCTCCATTCAAATTATGTTGAATTGCAATGGCCATAGCAAGCCGACAGAATTTCTCCTGCTTATTTATTTAGAAAAGAAAGCGCATCGCGATATCAATCGGAAATGTCAATATAATTGCACTTTCTAGTCAAATTCTATTGGATTTCAATGCCTATAGCTAACGAACAGAATTTTCCCACCTTATTTATGTAAAAAAATTAGCTCAACACGGTATTAGTAGAGAATATCTCCATAATTGTACTTTCTATTCAAATTCTTTTGAATTGCTATGGCTAAAGCAAAGCAATAGAATTTTTCCTCCTTATTTACGTAAAAAAGTTTCCTCACCACGATATTTGTCGAAAATGTGAATATAACTGTAACTTCTTATCAAATTCTATTGAACTGCAACGGCAATAGCAAACCAAAAGTGTTTTTCCTACTTGCTTATGTAAAAAAGACAGGTCACCTCGATATCAGTCGAAAACGTCAATATAATTTAACTTTCTGGTCAAATTGTATTGAATTGCGATGGCTATATCAAACCAGTAGGATTTCCCTCCTTACTTATTGAAAAAATTAGCTCACCTCGATGCTAGTAGAAAATGTCAATATAATTGCATTTTCTATTCAAATTCTTTCGAATTGCAATGGCAACAGCAAACCAATAGAATTTTTTCTCCTTACTTGTGTAAAAAGTAAGTTAACCGCGATATTTGTAGAAGATGTCAATATAATTTAACTACATATTCAAATTCCAATGAATTGCATTGGCGAAAGCAAACCAATGTATTCGTACCTCCATATTTGTGTAAAAGATTAGCTCACCGCGATATTACTCGAAAATGTGGACGTAATTATGCTTTGCAGTCAAATTCTATTGAATTGCAATGGCTATAGCAAGCCAATAGAATTTTCCCTTCTCATTTATGTAATAAAATTGGCTCACAACGATATTAGTTGAAAATATTGTCGTAATTGTACTTTCTGTTCTAATTCTGTTGAATGGCAATGGCTATAACAAACCAATAGAATTTTTCCTCCTTATTCACGTATAAAAGTTACCACACCACGATATTAGCCGACAATGTGAATATAATTGAACTTTCTTGTCAAGCTCTTTTGAAATGCAATGACTATAGCAACCCAATTGAGTTATTCCTCCTTGCTGATGTAGAAAAGACAGCTCACCATGATATTATTCGAAAACGCAAATATAATTGAACTTTCTAGTCAAATTCTTTTGGATTGCAGTGGATATAGCAAACCAATAGAATTTTTCATCCTTATTTATGTAAAAAAAAGTTATCCCAACACGATATTAGTGGAGAATGTCATTATAATTGAACGTTCTAGCCAAATTCTATTGAAATGCAATAGCTATGACTAACCAATGAAGTTTTTTCTCCTTATTTATGTAAAAAAATCAGCCCACCATGATGTTATTCGAAGACGCAATTATAATTGTACTTTATAGTCAAATTCAATTCAATTGCTGTGGCTGTAGCAAACCAGCAGAATTGTTCCTTCTAATTTTTCTAAAAATGTTGCCTCACCACGTTATTAGTCGAAAACGCCAATATAAATGAGCTTTCACTTGAAATTTTATTGAATTGCGGTTGCTAAATCAAGCCAATAGGATTTGGCCCCCTTATGTATGTAAAAAAATTAGCTCACCGCGATATTAGTCGAAGTTGTCAATATAAATGAATTTTGTACACCAATTCTATTGATTTGCAATGGTTATAGCAATGCAATAGGATTTTTTCTATTCAGTTGTGTACACAAATTTGCTCACCACGATATTATTCGAGAATGCAAATACAACTGAAATTCCTTGTTAAATTCTATTCCATTCCAATGGCTATTGCAATCCAATAGACTGTTTCCTCCAAATTTATCTATAAAAGTCGATTCACCAAGGTGTTAGTCGAAAACGCCAATATAATTGAACTTCCTTCTCATCTTCTATCGAATTGCAATGGCTATAGCAACCCAATAGAATATTTCCAACTCATTTATGTAAAAAAATTAGCTAACCACGATATTAGTCGACAACGACAGCATATTAGAGCTTTCCAGTAAAATTCAATTGAATAGCAAGGGCTATAGCAAACCCATAGAATTTGTTCTCCTTATTTATATAAGAAAGGTAGCTCAACACGATACTAGTCGAAAATGTGAATATATTTGTACTTTCTTCTCAAATTCCTTTGAAATGCAACGGCTATAGCAAACCAATACAATTATTCCTCCGTATTTACGTAAAAGAGATAGCACCCGATGAAATTATTGGAAAACGTCAATATAATTGATCTTTCTAATCGAGTTCTACTGAATTGCTGTAGCTATAGCAAGCCAATAGAAGTTTTTCCACTTATTTATGTTGGAAATGTAGCTCATGACGATGTTATTCGGAAACGTCTATATAATTGAGCTTTCTAGACGAATTATATTGAATTGCGATGGTTTTAGCTATCCAATTGAGTTTTTCCTCCTTATTTATGTAAAAAAATGTAGATCACCACTTTACTATTCGAAAATGTCTATATAATTTTACTTTCTGTTCAAATTCTATTGAATTGCTATAGTTACAGCAAAGCAATAGAATTTTTTCTCTTCAGTTATGTAAACAATTCATATCATCACGGTATCGTTCGAGAATGTCAATATAACTGAAATTCCTTGTCAAGTTCTATTAAATTGCGCTGGCTATAGCAAATCAATAGAGTCTTTCCCCATCATTCATTTAAAAAAATAGCTCACCACGATATTAGTCGAAAGTATTCTAATAATTGTACTTTCTATCCAAATTCTATTGAGTTGCAACGGCTATAGCAAACCAATAGAATATTTCCTACTTATTTTCGCAAGAAAAGGTACCTCACCGCATTATTAGTAGAAAATGTGCATATAATTGAGCTTTCTAGACGAATTCTATTGAAATGCGGATGCTATCGCAAATCAATTGAATTTTTCCTCCTTATTTATGTAAAAAAAAATGTAGCTCACCACGATATTAGTCGAAAATGTCTATATAAGTGTACCATCCGCTCAAATTCTATTGAATTGCAGTGGCAATAGCAATGCAAAAGAATTTTCCCTCTTCAGTATTGTAAACAGATTAGCTCACTACGTTATCATTGGAGAACGTCAATATAAATGAAACTCCGAGACAAGTTCTATTGAATTGCAATGGCTATAGCAAACCAATAGACCTTTCCTCCTAATTTACGTATAGATGTTAGCTCACCGCGATATTAGTCGAGTACATCTATATAATTGAACTTCTTAGTCAAATTCTACAGAATTGTAATGGCTATAGCGAACCAATAGAATTATACCTCGTTGTTCGTGTGGAAAATTGTAGCACACCACGGAATTAGTCAAGAATGACACTATAACTGCACTTTCAAGTCAAACGCAATTGAATAGCGATGGCTATAGCAAACCAACGGAATTTTTCCTACATACTTATGTGAAAAAGATAGCTCACCACGATATCAATCAAAAATGTCAGTATAATTAATCTTTTCAGTCAAATTCCATTGAATTGCAATGGCTATAGCAAGCCAATAGTATCTTTCCTCTTCATTTATGTAAAAAAATTAGCTAACCACGATATTAGTCGAATATTTCATTATAATAGAACTTTCTAGTCAAATTCTGTTGTATAGCAATAGCTATAGCAAACCAATAGAATTTTTTCTCCTTATTTATATAAAAAAAGGTAGTTCACTGCGATATTAGTCGAAGGTGTCAATATAATTGTGCTTTATAGCCAAATTCTATTGAACTGCAGTAGTTATAGCTAACCAGTAGACTGTTTCTCCCTTGTCTATGAAAAAAAGATCTCTAACGGCGATATCGTTCGAAAGTGTCTATAAAATTTAACTTTCTAGTGCAATTCGATTGAATTTCAGTGCCTATAGCAAACCAATAGAATTATTCCTCCTTATTCACGTAAAAAAATGTAGCTCACCGCGATAATTGTAGAAAATAACAATATAATCGTACTTTGCTGTCAAGTTCTATTGAGTTGCTGTGGCTGTAGCAAACCGTTAGGATTTTCCTCCTTATTTATCTAAAAATGTTGGATCACCGCGATGTTAGCCGAAAACGCCAATAGAATTGAACTTTGTAGCCAAATTCTATTGAAATGCCAAGGCTATGGCAAACCAATTGAATTATTCCTCCTTACCTATGTAAAAAGGTAGCTCACGATGATGTTATTCGAAAACGTCAATATAAATGAGCTATCTAGATGAATTCCATTGAAATGCGATGGCTATAGCAAACCAATTGAGTTTTTCCTCATTATTTTTGTAAAAAAATGTAGCGCACCACGGTATTATTCGAAAATGTCTATATAATTGTACTTTCTGTTCAAGTTCTATTAAATTGCTATGGTTATAGCGAAGCAAAAGAATTTTTTCTCTTCACTTGTGTAAACAAATTAGCTCATCACGATATCGTTCGAGAATGTCAATACAACTGAAATTCCTTGTCAAGTTCTATTGAATTGCAATGGCTATAGCAAACCAATAGTCTTTTTCCACCTAATTTATGTATAGAAGTTAGCTCACCACGATATTAGTCGAATACGCCAATATAATTGAACTTTCTAGTCAAAATCTTTTGAATTGACAAGGCGACAGCGAACCAATAGACTTGTTCCTAGTAATTAATGTAGAAAGGATAGCTCATAACGATATTTGCCGCGAATGCCATTCTAATTGAAATTTCTAGTCAAATTCTCTAGAAATCCAATGGCTATAGCAAACAAATAGAATTTTTTCTCCTTATTTATGTAAAAAATTTCGCTCACCGCAATATTATTTGAAATTGAGAACATAATTGATCTATGTCGTCAAATTCTATTGAATAGCTAAGGCTGTTGCAATCCAACAGAATTTTTCGTCCTTATTTATCTAAAAATATTGCCTCACCACGATGTTAGTCGAAAACGCTAATATAATTGACCATTCTTATCAAATTCTATTGAATTGCAATAGTTATAGCAAACCAAGAAAATTTTTTCTCGTTATTTATGTAAAAAAGGTAGATCACCGTGACATTAGTCGAAAATGTCAATATAATTGAATTTTCTACTCAAATTCTATCGAGTTGCTATGACTATACCAAACCTATAGGACATTTTCTCCATATACATTTAGAAAAGCTGGCTCACCGCTATGTTAGTTGAAAATGTCTATACAATTGAGCTTCCAAGACAAATTATATTGATTTGCAATGGCTGTAGCTAATCAATAGAATTTTTTCCCTTATTTATAAAAAAAGTCAGCTCACCACGGTTTTGGTTGAAAATGTCAATATAATAATACTTTCTATTCAAATTCTTTTGAAATGCGTTGGCAGTAGAAAGCAAAGTGAATTCTTTCTCTTTATTCAAGTAGAAAGTTAGCTCACCGCCACATTAGTCGAATATGTCAGTATAATTGACGCATAATTGAATTTTCTAGTCACATCCTATTGAATTGCAATGGCTATAACGAACGAATAGCGCTTTTCATCCACATTTATGTAAAATTGTTAGCACACCACTATATTGGTCGAAAATGTCCATATATTGATATTTCTAGTCAAATTCCATTGAACTACAATGGCTGTGGTACACCAATAGAATTTTTCATCCTTGTTCATGTAAAAAAGTTAGCTCACCTCGATATTAGTCGATAATGTCAATATGTTTGTACTTTCCATCTATATTCCGTTAAATCGCAGTCGCTATAGCAAACCAATGGAGTTTCTCCTCCTTATTTATGTAAACTCTAGCTCACCACGATATTAGTCGAAAATGTCAATATAATTCTGTTTTCAATTGAAATTCAATTGAATTGCAATGACTATAGCAAACCAATAGAATTTTTCCTCCGTCTCTAAGTAAGAAAGCTAGCTCACCACGATATTAGTTGAGGATGTCAATATAATTGAACTTTCTAGGCAAATTCTAATGAATTGCAATGGATATAGCAAACAAATAGAATTTTTCGTACTTATTTACGTAAAAATTTAGCTCACCAACACATTAGACTATAGCGTCAATATAATAGAGCTATCTAGTCAAATTCAACTCAATAGCAATTGCTTTAGCAAACCAGCAGAATTTTTCCTCCATATACATGTAAAAAAGTTAGCCCACCACGATAACAGTCAAGAATGTCGATATAATTGAACTTTCTGGCCGAATTCCATTGAAATGCGATAGCTACAGCAAACCAATAGAATTATTTCTCGTTATTTATATGAAAAGTTAGCTCACCGCGATATTAGTCGAATATGTCAATATTATTGACCTTTCCAGACATGTTCTGTTAAATTGCGATAGCTATAGCAAACCAATGGTGTTTTCCCTCATTTATGTAAAGAAATGCAGCTCACCGCGATACTAGTCGAAAATGTCAATACAATTGTGCCTTCTGTCCAAATTTTATTGATTTCCAATGGCTATGGCAAACCAATAGTACTTTTTCTCATTATTTATGTAAAAAAGGTAGTTCGCGGCGGTATTATTCGGAAATGTCACTATAATTGAACTTTCTAGTCAAATTCAATGGAATTGCTGTAGTTGTATCAAACCAACAGAATTTTCCTCCGTATTTATGCAAAAACTTTATCTCACCACGATATTAGTCGAAAATGTCGATATAATTGTACTTCCTAGTCAAATTCTATTGAATTGCTATGGCTATAGCAAACCAACAGAATTGTTCCTCCTCATTTATGTCATGAAGATAGCCCACCACGATGTTAGTCGAAAATGTCATATAAGTGTACTTTCTATTCAAATTACACTAAATTGCAATTGCTACAGCAAACCAATAGATTCCTTTTCTACTTAATTATGTAAAAAAATTAGTTCACCGCGATATTATTCGAAAATGTCAATATAATTAGCCTTTTCTAGACAAATTCTTCAGAACTGCAATGGCTATAGCAATCCAATAGAATTTTTTCTCCTTTTCTATGTTGAAAAGTTAGCCCACGGCGATATTAATCGAATATGACATTATAATTGAACTTTCTTGTCAAATTCCAATGAACTGTTATAGCTATGGCAAAGCTAAACAATCGCAACGGATCGCAGCATAACCAATCCTACCCTACCTCAACCTAACGTGACGCGACCACCATTGCTGTCCTCCCCAGAGATACGCAGAACATATTATAGGATTGTTGGGCGCAGATATCCACCGAATAACGGTGTATGGTACGAAAGTCAAAGCCACCCTAACCAAACATAGCCAACCGCAGGATTAACAAACGTAACATACCTTATTCTGACGTGCCGCGACCACTATTGCTAGCCATCCCAGAGCAAAGCAGATCATATTAGAGGAGGGTAGAGCGCAGAAATCCACCGAATAGCAGTGTATAGCACAAAAGCCAAAGACATCCTATCCAACATTTGCCTAACCTGATCGAACCGAGCGCAACATGAACAAAACAAGCTTGCCACGACCACGATGATGGATTCTCGCTAGTCGAGCAGAGTATTGTAGAGCTATGTAGATGACAGAAATCCAACGAACAGCAGTGCACAGCACAAAAGGCAGAGATATCCCACCCCAACCTAACCTAGCTTCAAGTCACCAAACATAACTTAACTCAAACTGACGTGCCGCGACCAAAGACGCTAGTCCCCCCAGAGGCGAGCAGTATATTTTGGATCGCAGTAGAGCGCAGAGATACGCCGAATAGCAGTGTACAACGCAAAAGTCGAAGCTACACTGAACTAACCTAACCAAGAGTAACATAACCAGACGTAACCTGACTAAACCTAACGTTCCGCGGCCGCTATATCTGGCCTCCCCAGAAAAAAGCAGAGCATATTATAGCACAGTAGTGCGCAGAATTCCACTGAATATCATTGTATAGCACAAGGGTCAGAGGTATTCCATCCTAACCTAACAAAACGCAACATAACCAAGCGATAGCTAACTATGCCTAACGTGCGGCGACCGATATTGCTGGCCTCCCCAGGGCCCAGCAGAACATACCAGAGCGCAGTGGAGAGCAGTAATCCACCGAATAGCAGTGTATAGCACACAAGTCTACACAATCCTAACCAAACTCTGACCAACATAACCAAACCAAGCGTAATCCAATACAATCAAG
Source organism: Eufriesea mexicana (assembly GCF_001483705.2). NCBI lineage: Eukaryota > Metazoa > Arthropoda > Insecta > Hymenoptera > Apidae > Eufriesea > Eufriesea mexicana. Next base: position 2,005,359 of record NW_016908250.1, on the reverse strand, counting down.
CGTGTCACGACCGCAATTGCTGGCCTCCCCAGAGCAAAGCAGAGGCTAGTAGAGCAATGCACAGCGCAAAAATCGACAGAATAGAAGTGTACAGCGCAAAAGTCAAAGATAACCTATCCTGTCCAAACCAAACGTAACATAACAATTCGTAACCTAACCCAGATTAACGTGCCGCAAGCGCAGATGCAAGACTCCCGAGAGCCGAGCAGAATATCGTGGAGCACAGTAGACCGCAGGACTCCAACGAATAGCTGTGTACAGCACAAAAGTCAAAGCGACCATATCCTAACCTAACCAATCTCAATATCACCGAACGTAACATAACCTAATCTAACGAGCCGCGAACATTATTGCTGCCTCCCCATAGCCAAGCAATACATATAATAGGCGAGCAGAGCGCAGAAATCCATAGTATGGCAGCATACAGCAGAAAAGTCAGAGACATCCGAATCTAACCCAAACTAACATAACATGACCAAACGCGGCCAAACACGACATAACGTGGAGCGACCACGACTGCTGGCCTACCCTGGTCAAAGAAGAACACATTAGAGCACAGTAGAGCGTAGATATCCACCGAGCATCATTGTGTAGCGCAAAGTCGAAGCTATCCTATCCTAGCCCAACCATTCGTAACACAGCCAAACGTAAAATAATTCAAACTAACGTGCCGCGGCCGCTATCGCTGGCCCCCACTGAGCCAGGGAGAACATACTGGAGGTAAGCAGAGCGCAGAAATCCGTAAAATCGCAGTCCATAGCACAACATTCAAAGCTACCCAATCCTAACCTAGCCAAACGTAACATAAACAATCGTAACACAACGCAACCTAACGATCCGAGACCACTATTGCTAGCATCCCCTGATCAAAGCAGAACACATTAGAGCAGATTGGAGCGTAGAATTCCATCGAATAGCATTTTACAGGACAAAAGTCTAAGCTATCCTATCCTAACCAATTCAAACGTAGGAAAAACAAACGTAACCTAACTCAATATAACGTACCGAGACCACTGGTACTGGCCTCCCCAGAGGCAGGCGGAATATACTACATCACAGAGGAGCGCAGAAGTCCACCGCAATGCAGTGTGTAGCACAAAAGTCAAAGATACCGTAACCTAATGAGGCATAACCTGACCATACCATACGTAGCATGAATCATCACAACGTGCCTAGACCAATATTGCTGGTCCCCCAGATCCAAGCAGAACATACTAGAGCAAAGTAGAGCCAGAAATGCGCCGCACTGCAGTGTATAGCACATAAATCGAAGCTACCCTAACCCAACCTAGTCTATCGAAACATTGCCAAACGTAACCAAACCCAATCTAACGTGCGGCGACCACTACTGCTGGTCCACACAACGACAAGCAGAACGTATTAGATGTGCCTAAAGCGCTGAAATCCATAGAATCGCAGCGTAATGCGGAATAATCAAAGCTATCCTAAACGAACCTAACCTAGCCTAACCTGACCAAACGTAACCTAACTCCACCCAGCGTGACACGACAAGTATCGCAGGACTCCCGAGAGTCGAGCAGAGTATGGTAGAGTAATGTAGATTGCCAAAACCCACCGAACAACCGTGTACTGCTCGAAAGTCTAAGCTATCCTAACCAAACCAAACCTAGTATACCCAAGCTTAACGTAACCTAGCTCAATCTGACGTGACGAGAGCACTGTTGCTGGCCTCTCAGGTACAAGCAGAACTTACTAGAACACAGTAGGGAGCAAAATTCCACCGAATAGCAGAGTATAGCATAAAAGTCGAAACTACCGTCTCCTAACCTAGCCAAGCGTAATGTAACCGAACGAAGCCTAAATCATCCTAACATGCCAGGCCCACTACTGTTATCCTCCCCAGGGGCAAGAGGATCATATTAGAGTAGAGTAGAGCGCAGAATTCCATAGAATCGCAGTGTACAGCAAAAAAGTCAAAGCTACCCTACACTACCCAACCAATCGCAGCATAACCAAACGTATCCTAACTGAAACTAACGTGCCGCGACGACTATTGCTGGCCTCCCCAGAGCCAAGCAGAAGCTAGTAGGGCAATGCAGAGCGTAGAACTCCACCGAATGGCAGTGTACAGTACAAAAGTCGAAGCTATGCTATCCTAACCTAACCACACGTAGCATCACCAAACGTAACCTAACACAACCTAGCGTGCCGAGACCACTATTGCTTGCTTCCCCAGAACCAGGAAGTGCATATTAGAGGGTAGTGGAGCACAGAAGGTAATCGATTAACAGTGTACGGCACGAAAGTCAAAGCATTCATAGCCGTACATAACCTAACCTGTCCTTACCAAACGTAACCTAACGCAACGCAACGTGCCACGACAACAATTGCCGGCATCCTGAGAGTCGAGGAGGGTAGAGTAGAGCAATGTAAATAGCTGAAACACACTGAATAGCAGTGTACAGCACAAAAGTCAGAGCTATCCTAACGCAACGTAACCAAGCATAACATAACCAAGCACAACATAGGACAAGCCGACGTGCCGCGACCACAGATGCTTGCCTCTGCAGAGCCAAGCGGAATATAGTCGAGCACAGTAGAGCGCAGAGTCCCACCGTGTAGTAGAGAATAGCACAAACGTCGAAAATGCACTAACCCCTACCTGACCTAACCAAACCTAGCTAAACGCAACCTATCTCAACCTAACTTGCCGAACCCACTGTAGCAGGAATCCACAAAGCCAAGCCGGTCATTTTAGACTAGAGTAGATCGCGGAAATCCATAGAATCGCATTGTGCGGCAGAAAAGTCGAAGATGTCCGAAACTAGCACAAACAAACACAACATAGCCAAACGTGGACAGGCTCAACATAATGTGCCGAGACCACTACTGCTGGTGGCACCATAGCCAAGCAGAAAGTACTAGAGGACAGAAGAGCGCAGAATTCCGCCGAATGGCAGTGTATGGCACAAAAGTCAAAGCTACCCTTTCCTTACCTAACGAAACGTATCATAGCCACACGTAACGTAACAGAACCTATCGCGCCTCTACCACTGTTGCTGGCCTCCCCGGTGCCAAGAAGAATATACTGGAGCACAATAGAACGCAGAAATCTGCCACATTGCAGTGTATTACGCAGAAGTCAAAAATACCCAAACAAAATCTGGCCTAACTTAACCTAACCAAACGTAGCCTAAATAAACATAAAGCGCCGAAGCCACTATTTCTTGCCTCCCGTGGGACATGCGTAGTATGCTAGTGCACAGTAGGGCGCAAAAATCGACCGCATTGCAGTGTAGAGCGCAAAAGTCAGAGATAACCTAACCTAACCAAACCAAACGTAGCCCAACGCAACATAACGTGCTGAGAACAATATTGCTGGCCTCCCAGATCGCAGCAGAACACACGAGAGTATAGCATAGCACAGAAGTGGACGGAATAGCAGTGCACATCAAGAAAGTCGAAGCTATCCCATCCTAACCTAACCAATCGTAACATAACCGAGCGTAACGTATATGAACCTAACGGGCCGCGACGACAACTGCTGGCCTCCAGAGAGGCAAGCATAACATATTAGAGGAGGGTGGTGCGTAGATGTCAACCGAAAAACGGTGTACAGTACGAAAGTCAAAGCCACCCTAACCAAACCAAGTCTATCCTTACATAACCGAACGCAACATAACACAATCCAACCATCCACGGCGACTATTGCTGGCCCCCGGGAGTAGAGAACAGTGTAGTAGATTAATGTAGAGCGCCGAAATACACCGGATATCAGTTTATAGCGCAAATTCAATGCTACCATATCCTAACCAATCCAAACGTAGCATAACCGTACGTAACTTAACACAGCATAACGTGCTGTGAACATAATTACGGGCCCCCACAGCGGCGAGCAGTGTATACTAGAGCACAGTAGAGTCAAGAAATCAACTGCATTGCCGTGTAAGGCACAAGACTCAAATCTATCCTATTCTAACCTAACAAAACGTAACATAGACAAACGTAACATAAGGCAGACTAACGTGCCGAGACAACTATTACTGGCCTCCCAAGAGAAAAGCAGAGTGTACTGGAGCATAGTATAGAGCAGAAATCCACCGCATTGGAGTGTTGCACGAAAGTCAAAGCTATCTTAACCAAACATAGCGTAACCTTACCTAACCAAACGCAGCCTAAATCAATATAACGCGCCGAAACCAATATTCCCTGCCTCCCGATAGACATGCGGAGTATACTAGAGCGTAGTAGAGCCCAGAAGTCCGACGCACTGCGCTGTAGAGCACAAAAGTCAAGTATACTCTGACCCAAACAGGCCTAACCTAATCCAGCCGAACGTTGTCCAAATAATCATAACGCCCAGAGATCATTATCTCTTGTCTCCCATGGGGCATGCGGAGTATACTAGTGCACATTATTGCGCAGAAACCACCGTATTGCAGTTTATAGCACAAAAGTCGAAGACATCCTAGCCTAACCTTACCCGACCTAAACAAACAAAACGTAGCTATCACAACATGAACAAACGTAACATAACCAAACGAACATATCTCAGCCTAACGTGCCAACGCCTGTACTTCTGACCTCTTCAGAGAAAAGCAGGACATATTAGAGCAGTGTGGAGCGCAGAATTCCACCGAACAGCAGTGTATAACGCTAAAGTTAAGAACATAATTTCTTAACCTAACAAATCGTGACGTAACGAAACGTAACATAACGCAACATGACGTGCCGCGAACACTATTGCTGAGCACCTCAGAATCAAGTAGAGTACAGTAGAGCAGAATAGAGCGCAGAATTCCGCCGAATAACAGTGTATAACAGGAAAGTCATAGTAATCCAAACCGTACCCAAATTAACTTAACCTTACCAAACGTAGTCTAGCTTAACCTAACGTCCCGGGACCAATATTAGTGGCCTCCGCAGAGCCGAGCAGAGTATAGTAGAGCAATGTGGAGCGTAGAAATCAACCGACAAGCGGTGTATAGCGCAAAAGTCACAGCTACCCTATCCGAGCCTATCCAATCGTAACATTACCAATCGTAGCCTAACAAAACCTATCGCGCCACGACCACTTTTGCTGGAGTCCCCAGAGTCGAGCAGATTATAGTAGAGTGCAGTGGGACGCAGAACGCCACCAAATAGCAATGTATAACACAAAAGTCAAAGATATCCTGACCTACCAAGGTCAAACCCAACCTAACCAAACGTAGAATAACTCAACCTAACGGGCCAGGACCACTATTGCTGGGCTCAACAGCACCAAGCATAGCATGTTAGAACACAGTAGAGCGCAGAAGTCCACCGTATAGCTGTGCAGAGCACAAAAGTCAAACCTATCCTCTCCAAACATAAGAAAGCCTTACCTAACCAAGCGCCGCATAACACAACCCAACGAGCCACCACAATTGCTGGCCTCCACAGAGACAAACGGGTGCTAGTAGAGCAATGCAGTGCACTGGTATCGACCGAATAGCAGTATATAGCACAAAGGTCAAAGCCATTCTTACCAAACCTATCATAAACTAGCCAAGGCAAGCGTAACATAGCTCAAACTTGCCTGCAGAGCACACTATTGCTGGCCAGCCCAGAGCCAAGCAAGACATATTAAAGCACAGTAGAGAGCAGAGATCCACCGAATAGCAATGAACAACACGAAGGTCATAGCTATCCTATCCCAACCTATCCGAAAGTAGCACAACCAAAAGTACCCTAATTAAACCTAACGTGCCTACACCACCATTTCCGACGTCCCCAGAGCAAAGCAGAATATACTAGAGCACAGGGGAGCGCAGAAGCCCGCCGCACTGGAGCGCAAACCACAAAAGTCGTAAGTACCCTACCCAAACCTGACATAACCTAACCTAGCCAAGAGAAGCCTAACTCAGACTAACGTGCCGAGACCGCCATTTCTGGCATCCACAGCGCCAAGCAGAACATATTAGGAGCGAGTAGAGCACAGAAATCCATAGAATCGCAGTGTGCAGGAGAAAAGTCATACCTCACTCATACCTAACCCAAACAAATGTAACATAACCGAACGTAGCCTAACAAAACAGAGCGAGCCGCGGCCGCTATTGCTGTCCTCAACGGAGCCAAGCAAAATATACTAGAGCACAGTAGAGTACAGATATCCACCGCATTGAAATGTAAAGCAGAAGAGTAGAAGATATCCTAACCTAAACTGTCCAAAACGAAACTAACCAAACGTAACCTATCCCTCCCTAACGTGCCTAGCCAGCTATTGCTGGACTCCCCATCGCCAAGCAGGGCATATTAGGATAGAGTAGAGGGCAGTAGTCCATAGAATGGCAGTGTATGGCAGGAAAGTCAAAGATATCCTGACCTAACTCAAACAATCCTAACCTAACCGAACGTAACCTAACACAACCTAACGCGCCGCGGCCACCATTTCTGGAATTTCCGGAGCAAGGCAGGGAATATTGGATCACAGTAGAGCACAGAAATCCACCGTATAGCAGTGTGTAGCACAAATGTCAAAGATACCCTAACCTGACATAACCAAACACAGCCAAACGAAGCCTAGCTCCATCGAGCGTGCCGAGACCACAATTGCTGGCAGCCATTGCGCCAAGCAGAGCATATTGGAACATAGTAGAGCGCAGAAATCCACCGAATAGCAGTATATAGCATAAAAGTCGCAATTACCCTTTCCAAACCAGACCAAACGTAACATAAGCAGACGTAACGTAACACAACCTTACGTGTCACGACCGATATTTCTGGCCTCACGAGATCTAAGCAGAGTATAGCAGAGCAATGTGGATCGCTGAAATCGTCCGAACAACAGCGTATAGCACAAGAGACAATGCTGTCCTATCCAAACCTAAGCATGCCTAACAATGCCAAACGTAACGTAACTAAACCTGACATGCCGAGAGCACTATTCCGGGCGTCCACAGGGACAAGCAGAGTGTGCTAGCGCGCAAAAGAGCAAAGGAATCCACCGAACAGCAGTGTATAGCACAAAAGTGAAAGTTACGCTATCCTAACCTAACCGAACATAACACGACCAAACGAACCTAACGCAACCTAACGTGCCTGCACCATTATTCGTGACCTCCCCAGAGTAAAGCAGATGCTAGTAAAGCAACTCGGAGCGCGTGAATCAAGCGAATAGCAGTGTATATCACAAAAGTCAAGGCTAACCATACCACACATAACCAAACCTAGCCTAACCAAACGTAATCTAACCCAACCTGGCATGCCGAGTACACTATAGCTGGCCTGCAGAGAGCCGAGCAGAGTATATTAGAGCAATGTAGGGCGCAGGAAGCAACAGAATCGTAGTGTATGGCACAAAAGTCTAGGATATGCTATTCTAAACTAAGCAATCTTGATACAACCAAACGCAACATATCTCAGACAAACGTGACGAAACCAATACTGCTGGCGTCCACATAGCCAAGAAGAACATATTAGAGGAGAGCAGGGCGCAGATATCCGTAGAACTGCTGTTTACAGCAGAAAAGTCGAAGCTGTCCTAGTCTAACCAAGGCAAACGTAACCTAACCGAACCTAGCCTACCCTAACGTAACATGACTCATCATAACATGACACGACCACTACACCTGGCGTCCTCAGACACAAGCGGAGTGCTATAGCGCACAGTAGAGCGCAGATGTCCATAGAATGGCAGTGTGTAGCACTAAAGTCGAAGCAATCCTAACCTAACGCACCGTAACCTGACATAACCGAACGTATTATATCAAACCCTAACGTGCTGCGAGTACAATTGCTGGTCTCCGGTGAGTCGAGCAGAGTATAGTATGGCAATGTGGAGAGCAGAAATCCTCCGCAGAGCTGTGTGCAGCGCAAAAGTCTAAGCTACCCTATCCAAACCTAACCAAACGTTAAATAACCAGACGCAACATAACTAAGCCTAACGTGCAGAGACAACCATTGCTGCCCTCCACAGAGCAAAGCAGAACATACTAGAGCACGGCAGATCTCAATATTCCACCTAAAAACGGTGTACGCCACGTAAGCCAAAGAAATCGAGCCCTAACCCAAACTAACGTAACCTACCCAAACGTTGCATAACACAACCTAACGTGACGAGACCACTATATCTGCCGGCCCATAGTCTAGCAGATAATAGCAGAGCAGTGTAGAGCGCCGAAATCCACCGAAATGCAGTGTACAGCACAAACGTCAAAGCTACGCTATCCTAATCTAACCAAACGTAATCTAACCAAACGCAGCCTAGCTCAACCTATCGTGCCGAGACCAAAGTTGCTGGCCTCCCCAGCGCCAGGAAGAGTATATTAGAGCAGCGTAGAGCTCAGAAATCCACCGAATAGCAACGTATAGCACAGAGGTCAAAGCTACCCTCTCCTCACCTGACCAAACGTAACATAGCCAAACGCAACGTAACAAAACGTGGGGTGCCACGACCACCATTGCTGGCCACCCCAGTGTCTAGCAGATTAGAGTAGAGCAGGGTGGAGGGCAGTTGTCCACCGAATAACTGTGTATAGCACGATAGTCGTAGCTACGTCAACCGAACATAATCTAAACTAACATAACCAAACGTAACATAACTGAAACCAAAGTGCCACGGCAACTATTGCTCGCATCCCCTGAGTCGAGCAGAGTATAGTAGAGCAACGAAGAGCGCAGAAATCCACCGAGTAGTAGTGTATAGCACAAAAGTTAAATATACCCAGTCCAACCCTACCCAAACGTAGTATGACCAAACGCAACATAACTTAACCCAACGTGCCGGGAACACTATTGCTGGTCTCCCCAGTGCCAACCAGAGTATAGTAGAGCACATTAGAGTACAGAAATCAACCGAAAAACAGTGTCTTCCACGACGTCAAGGCTCTCCTCTACTAACCTATCCAACTGTAACATAGCCGAAAATAGCATAACTATACTCAACGCGCCGCGACCACTATTGCTGGCCTCCCCACAGCTAAGCAGAGCATATTAGTGGAGAGTAGGGAGCAGAAATCCATAGAATCGCAGTGTATAGCAGAAATGTCAAAACCATCAAAACCTAACCCAAACAAATGTAACCTAACCAAACGAAGCATATCCCGGCATCAGGGGCCGCGACCACTACTGCTGGCCGCACCAAGGCCAAGCAGAATACAGTAGAGCACAGTAGAGCGCAGAAATCCTCCGAATAGCATTGCATAGCACAAAGGCCAAAGCCATCATAACCAGGCCTATCCAGATCTGACCAAACCAAGCGTAACCTAACACAATCTAACATGCAGCGGCCGCTATTTCTTGCCTCCCCGGAGCCAAGCAGTATATACTAGAGCACAGCAGAGCGCAGAAATCTGCCGCATCGCAGTGTATAGCACAAAGGTCAATAATATCCTAACCTAACCTGTGCTAACCTAACCTAATCGAACGTAGCATAACTAAACGTAACGTGCCGAAAATGCTATTGCTGGCCTCCCCAGAGTCAAGCAGAGTACACTGGAGCAATGTAGAGTGTAAAAATCCACCGAATAGCGGTGTAATGCACAAAAGTCAAAGCTATCCTCTCATAACATAACCAAATGTAACGTACCCAAAACGTAACATAACTCAGGCTGACTTGCAGCGTCCACTATAGCTGGCCACCCCAGAGTCGGGCAGAGTAAGGCAGAGCAATGTAGAGCGGAGGAATACAACATATAGCAGTGTATAGCACAAAAGTCACAGCTATCCTATCCTAACCTGTCGAAACATAATATAGCCAGGCGCAATCTAACTTAACGTAACGTGACGAGACCACTATTTCTGGATTCCCTAGAGCCAAGTAGAATATACTAGAGCACAGCAGAGCGCAGACGGTCTCCAAAGAGCAGTGAGTAATACAAACGTCAAAGATATCCTAACCTTACCAGACCGAACCTAACCTGACGAAACGTAGGCTAACTAAACCTAACAAGACGAGACCACTATTGCTGGACACCCCAGTGCCAAGCAGAATATACCAGAGATCAGTACAGCGCAGAAATCCACAGAAGAGCAGTCTACACCGCGATAATCAAAGCTATGCAAACCTAACATAGACAAACATAACATAACCAAACGTTGCCAAACAAACACTAACGTGCACAGACCATCACTGCTGACCTCTCTAGAGCCCAGCAGAGCATACTAGAACACAGCAGAACGCAGAAGTCCTTCGAATATCAGTGTATAGCACTAAAGTCAAAGCTACCATAGCTCAACCTAACCAAACATAATACAGCCAAACGTAGTCTGACCCAACCTAACGTGCCTAGAACACTATTGCTGACTTCCACAGAGCCAATCAGACTACACTAGAGCACAGTAGAGTGCAGAAATCCGCCGCATTGCAGTGTAAACCGCAAAAGTCAAACACATCCTAACCTAACCTGACCAAACCTATCCTAACCAAATGTAGCATAAATCAACCTGACGCGTCGAGAACATTATTGCTGGCATCCTCAGAGCCAAGCTGTGAATATTAAAGTTACCTAGAGCGCAGAAATCGACAGAATTGCAGTGTCCAGCTCTAAGGTCAAAGCTATCCTATCCTAACGTAACCAAGCGTAACATAAACAACGTAACATAACCCAACCTAACGTGCGGAGACAACTATTGCTGGCTTCGCCAGAGCCAAGCAGAACGTACTAGAGCAGCGTGGAGCACAGAAATCCGCCGAATAACAGCGTATAGCACAAAAGTCAACGGTATCTCAACCAAACCTATCAAATCGTAACATAACCAAACGTAGCACAACACAACCTAACGTGCCGCGAACTCCATTACTGGCCCCACAAGACCTAGCAGGATATGGAAGAGCAAAGTAGGCCGCAGAAAGCCAACGAATAGCAGTGTGTAGCACAAAAATAAAAGATATCCTAACCTAACCATGCATAACCGTACCGAACCTAACGTAAAATAACTAAACCTAACGAGCCGAGACCCATATTGCTGTCCGCCCTTGTGCCAAGTAGAACATACTAGAGCACAGCGGAGCACAGAAGTCTTCCGAATAGTAGTGTATAGCACAAAAGCCAAAACCATCCTAACCAAGCACAAACAAACCTGTAATAACCAAACGTAACCTAACACAACATATCATGCCACGACCGCTATTGCTGTCCTCTCCAGAGGAAAGCAGAATTATCAAGGGCACAGTACAGCGCAGAAATCCGCCTCATTGAAGTGTGAAGCACAAAAGTCAAGTCTATACTTACCTAACATGATCTAACCAATCATAACCAAACGTGAGATGACACAGACTAACGTGTCTGAAGCACTGTTGCTATACTCCACATCGCCAAGCAGAACATATAACAGTAGAGTAGCGCGCAGATGTCCATATACTGGCTGCGTGTAGCTCAAAGGTCAAAGGTTTCGGAACCTAGGCTGCCCTAATCTAACCTAACCAGAAGTAGCCTAACCCAACATAACGTGTCAAGACTACCATTGCTGGCCAAACCCAGAGCCAGGCAGAGAATAATAGTGCTGTGCAGTGCACAGAAATCCACGGAAGAGCAGCGTATAGCATAAAGGTCGAAGCTTTCCTAACCAAACATAACCAAACGTAACATATCTAAACCTAAGGTGCCGCGACCACAATTCCGGGCGTCCACAGAGACAAGCTGAGTATGATACAGCACAGTAGGGCGCAGAAATCCACTGAATAACAGTCTATACCAGGAAAGTCAAAGCCATCCAAACCTAACCCAGACGAACATAACATAACCATACGTAGCCTAACCCAACATATCGTGCCCAGGCCACTATTGCTGGCCTCGCCAGAGACAAGCAGGGCACATTAGAGCAATGTAGCGCGCAGAAATGCACCGAGTAGCAGTGTATAGCACATTAGCCAAAGCCACTCTAACCAAACGTAGCCTAACCAATCGCAACCTAACACAACATATAGTGCCACGACCGCTATTGCTGGCCTCCCCATAGCCAAGCAGAATATAGTAGAGTAATGAAGAGTGCAGGAATCTGCCGAATTGAAGTGTAAAGCGCAAAATTCAAGTCTACCTTAACATAACATGACCTGACCTAGACCAACCAAACGTGAGATACCCCAAACTAATGTGCCTAGACCTATGTTGCTGGCCTCCACATCGCTAAGCAAAATATGATAGAGGAGAGCAGCACGCAGGAGTCCATAGACAGACAGTGTATAGCACAACGTTTAAAGATACCCTAACCAAGCCTGCCCTAAGCTAACCTAGTCGAACATAACCTAACTCAACCTAACGTGCCGAGACCACTGTTTCTGGCCTCGCCAGAGCCAAGCAGAATATGCTGGATCACAGTATATCTCAAAGGGACACCAAATAGCAGCGAAGGGCACAAATGTCCAAGATACCCTAATATTACGAGACCTAATCTAACCCAAACAAACTTAGACCAGCTTAACGTAACGAGCTGAGCCCACTATTGCCGGCCTCCCCATCGCCAAAGATCATACTAAATGAGAGTAGAGCACAGAAGTCCAAGGAATGCCTATGTATAGCAGAAAAGTCAAAGCTATCATACCCTAACCCAGACCAACCTAAGATAACCAAACGTAACGTAACTCAACCTAACACTCCGAGGCCAATATTTCTGGCCCCAGAGCCCGCATAGCATATTAGAGCACAGCAAGGCGCAGAAATCAACGGAATAGCGGTGTACAGCACAAAGGTCAATGCTATGATGGCGTTACGTTACCAAACGTAGCATGACCAGACGTATTCTAACACAGCCTAAAGTGCCTATACCACTATTGCTGTCATCCACAGGGCCAACCAGAATATGCTAGAGCACCGTGGGCCGCAGAAGTCCGCCGCATTGCAGTGTCCAGTACAAAAGTCATAGACATCCTAAGCTAAGCGGACCTAACCTAACCTAACCAAACGTAGACTAACTCGACGTAACGTGCCGATACCGCTATTACTGACGCTGCCAGAGCTAATCTGAATATACTAGAGCACAGAGGAGCATAGAAATCCACCGCATTTCAGTGCACAGCACAAAAGACAGCTGCCCTCTCCAACTCTAACCGAACGTAACGTTTCCTAACGTAACCTAACTGAACTTAACGTGAAGCAAACACTATTGCCGGCCTCCACAGAGGCGAGCTGCGTATAGGAGAGCACAGTGGAGCGCAGAAATCCACTGAATAACAGTCTATACCAGGAAAGAGCTACGCAAACTTGACCCAAACAAGCATAACCTAACCGAAAGCACTCTACCTCAACCTATCGCGCCGAGACCACTATTGCTGACCTCCCCGGAGCCAAGCTGAGCATAGTAGAGAACAGCATCCACCGAACAGCGCAGAAATCCACCGAAGTGCAGTATATAGCACAGAAGTCAGAGCTATACCCTCCTGAAGAAACCAAACGTAACATAGCCAAGCGTAGGCTAGCTCATGCTAAAGTGCCGAGTGAACTATTACTGGCCTCCCCAGAGTCGAGCGGTGTATTGTAGAGCAACGTAGAGCGTGCCAACCCAACGAATAGCTGTTTACAGCACGACAGTCTAAGCTTCTCTGTCCTAACCTAACCAAACGTAACATGACCAAACGATATATAACTCAGACAAGCGTGCCGAGACCAATACTACTAGCCTACCCATGACCAAGGAGGTCATTTTTGTGGAGAGTGGAGCGCAGAGGTACAAGGATGGCAGTATATAGCGCGAAAGACAAAGTTATCCTAACCTAACACAAACAAACCAAACCTAACCAAACGCAAGCTGACCAAAACCTAACGCGCCGCGGCCACTACTTCTGAAATTCCTAGAGAAAAGCAGGTAACCTTAGATCATAGTAGAGCGCAGAAATCTAGCGAATAGCAGCGCATGGCACAAAAGTCGAAGCTAGCCTCGCCTAACGTAACCAAGCATAATGCAACCGAACGTAACCTGTCTCAACCTAACGTGCCAAGACCACAAATGCTATCCTCACCATAGCAAAGCAGAATATACTAGAGCACAGGAGAGGGCAGATATCCGCCGCACTGATATGCAAAGTACAAAAGCCAGACATATTATAGCTTAACCTGACGTAACGTACCCTAACCAAACGATGCCTAACTAAACCTAACATGCGGAGACCACTATTGCTGGCATCCGCAGCGCCAAGCAGAGCATACTAGAGCGCTGCAGAGTGCAGAAATCCACCGAATAGCAGCGTATACCACAATCGTCAAGCCATCCTAACCAAACTTAATCTAATCTTGCCAAGCCAAAAGCAACATAACTCAGCCCAACGTGCCGAGACCAAAATTTCTGGCCTTTACAGAGGAAATCAGGACATATTAGAGGAGAGTAGAGCGCAGAAGTCCATAGAATCGCAGTGCACAGCACAGTAGACGAAGCAACCCTATCCTAACCTAACCAAGAGTAACATAGCAGAAAGTACCCATCTGAAACTAACGTGCCGAGGACACTATTTCTGGTCTTGACGGAGCCAAGCAGAATATGCTAGAGCGCAGGACAGCTCATGAATAAACCGAATAACACTTTATAGTGCGAAAGTAAAAGCTATCCTAACCAGACTTTGCCTAACCTAAACTAACCGAACGTAATATAGCTCATTGACATTGACATTCCCACCGAGAATCCGAACATACTAGAGCGCCGTTGAGTGCTGGAATCCTCAGAATAGCAGCGTATGGCGCAAAAGCCAAGGCCATCATAACAAGACCTAGTCCAATCTAACCGAACCAAACGTAACTTAACGCAACCTAACGTGCTGAGGCAACTACTGCTTGCCCCCCATAGCAAAGCAGAATATACTAGAGCACAGTGGAGGCCAGTAACCCGCCGCATTGCAGTGTAGTGCACAAGAGACCAAGATATCCTTCCCTTACCTGACAAAGCCTAAGTTAACCGAACGTAGCATAACTCAAAATAACATGCCGGTAACGCTGTTTCCCTCCTTCCCGGAGCCAAGCTGAACATATTAGATCACGGTAGACTACAGATATCCACCGAAAAGCAGTGTGTGGCACGAAATTCAAGGACATCCTAACCTAACCTTACCTAACCTAACCTAATCAAACCTAGCCTAACAAGAAAAAACATGCCGATACCATTACTGCCGGCCTTCGCAGAGCCAAACTGAACATATTAGAGCACAGTTCAATGCGAGAATCCACCGAATAGCAGTGTATGGCACAAAACTCAATGCTAACCTCTCCTAACCTAACCAATCGCAACATAACTAAACGTACCCTATTTTAACCTAACACGGGGCGACCACTATTGCTGGTCTTCCCAGAGCCAAGGTGAATACAAAGAACATTAGAGCGCAGGAATCCACCGAATAGCACCGTATAGCACAAAACTCGTATCCGTCCTCTCCCAACATAACCAATCGTAACATAATCAAACGTAACATAGCTAAACCTGACGTGACGCGATCAATATTGCTGGACTCATCAGGGCGAAGCAGAGCGTACTAGAGCACAGTAGAGCGCAGAGATCCACCGGTTAGCAGAGTTTAGCACAAATGTCAAAGCTACCCTGTCCAGGCTAAGCCAAAGGTAACATAGCCAAACGTAACCTATCCCAACCTAACGTTCCGAGACCACTATTGCTGGCCTCCGCAGAGACAAGCAGAACATACTAGAGCTCTATAGAGCGCACATATTGACCGCATTGCGGTGTAAAGCACAAGGTTCGAAGAGAACCTAACCCAACCTTACCAAACATTACCTAACCAAACGCAGCGTAACTAAACGTAACGTGCCGAAACCACTATTGGCGGCCTTCTCAGAGCCAAGCAGATCTTACTAGAGCGGAGCAGACCGCAGAAATACATCGAATAGCAGTGTACAGCACAAAAGTCGATGTCACCCTCTCCTAACCTAGCGAAACGTAATATACCGAAACGTACCCTAACTCAACCTAAAGTGTCGCGACCGCTATTGCTGGCATCCACAGAGCCAAGCAGAATATATCGCAGCACAGCAGGGAGCAGAAATGAACCCATTGGCAGTGTATAGCACAAAAGTCAAACATATCCTCTCCTAACCTACCAATCGTAGCATCACCAAACGAAAATAGATCAACCTAACCAGACGCGACCACCATTTCTGGCCTCCCCAGATTCGAGCAGAGTATAGTGGAGCACAGTAGAGCGCAGAATTCCACCGAATAACAGTTTATAGCACCAAAGTCAAAGGTATCCATGCCTAACCCAAAGTAATATAACCAAACCAAATGTAACCTAACTCAACCTTACGTGTCGAGACTACTATTGCTGGCTTTCGCAGAGTCATGCTGAACATGTTAGACCACAGGTCAATGCTGGAGTCCACCGTATAGCAGTGTATTGCACAAAACTCAAAGCTAACCTCTCCTAACCAAACCAATCGTAACATAACTGAACGGAGCTTAACTCAACCTAACGTGATGCGACCACTATTGCTGGCCCCTCCAAAGCCCAGCAGTACATTTTAGTGTACTGCAGAGCGCTGAAGTCAACCGAATGTCAGTGTATAGCACAAAAGTCGCAGCTATAGTATCCTAACTTAACAAAACGTAACGTAATCAAGCGCAACCTATCTCAAACTAACGAGCCGCTAGCACTGTTGCTGGCCTCCCTGGAGCTGAGCAGAACATACTAAATTGTAGTAGAACGCAAAAATCCATATAAATGAAATGCATACCAGAAAAGTCGAAGCCATCTGAACATAACCCATACTAACGTAACCTAACCAAACGTAGAATAACACAACATAACGTGCCGATCCCTCAATTTCTGGACTCCTCAGAGCCGAGCGGGACACAGTAGAGGAGAGTGGTGCTTAGAAATTCATATAATATCAGTGTAAAGCATAAAGACGAAGCTACCCGGACCAAACACAAACTAACATAACAGAACCAAACGTAGCCTAACTCAACATAACGTGCCGCAAACACTATTGCTGGCCTCGCTAGGGCCATGCAGGATATAGTGGAGTACAGTAGAGTGCAGAAATCATCCGAATAGCAGTGTACAGCACATAAGTCAATGCTATACTGTCCAAACTTAACCAATCGTAACATAACCGAACGTGACATAGCTCAATCTAATGTGCCGCGACCACTATTGCTGTCATCCCGAGTGCTAAGCAGAATATAGAAGAGTACACTACAGCGCAGAATTCCAACGAATAGCAGTGTATGGTGCGATAGTCGTATGTATCCTAATCGAACGTAACAAAATCTATCCAAACCAAGCGTAACCTAACTCAACCTAACACGCTGAGACAACCATTGCTGGTCTCCCCGGAGACAATTAGGAAGTATTAAAGCACGGTAGAGTGCAGAAATCCACAGAATAGCAGTGTATAGCACAAAACTCGAAGCTATCCTGTCCCGAACTAAAAAAGCGTAACGTAACCAAACGTAACATAACCCAACCTAACGTGCCGAGGCATCTATTGCTGGGCTCCCCAGAGCCAAGAAGAAAATATTACAGCCAGTAGGGTGCATAAATCCACAGAGTGGCAGTGCAATAGCACTAGACTCGTAGCTAACCCATCCTAAACTAACCAATAGTAACGTAACCAAACGTAGCGTAGATAAACCTACCGTGCCGGGGCCACTATTGCTGGCTTCCCGGGGTCAAGCAGAATGTAGTAGAGCACGGTGGAGCGCAGAGATACGCCGAATAACAGTGTCGAGCCGGAAAGTCAATGCTACCTTAGACGAACGTAACACAACCTAACCAAACCAAACGTAACCGAACTCTACCCAGCGAGCCGAGACCACAATTGCTGGCCTCGCCAGAGCCAGGCAGAAAATATTACAGAACAGTAGAGAGCAGAAATCCACTGCATTGCAGCGTATAGCACAATAGTTGAAGATATCCTAACATAACCTGACTTAACCCATCCTAACCTTACGTAGCCTATCACATCTTAAGTTGTCGAGACCACAACTGCTGGCTTCCCCGGACCCAAGCAGAACACCCTAGCGCACAGTAGAGCGCAGCAATGCTCCTAATAGCAGTGTGAGTCACATATGTGAGAGCTATCCGATCCTAACATAGGATAGTGAGGCCAGCAGTAGTGTTCGCAGAACGATAGGCTTAGTTATGTTACGTTTGGCTATGCTACGATTCATTAGGTTTGGGTAGTATAGCTTTGACTTTTACGATATGCACTACTATTCGGTGGACTACCGCGCTCTACTCTGCTCCAGTGTATTCAGCTTGGCTCTGTGCATGGCAGCAATAGTGGTCCCAGCACGTTAGGATGACATAAGTAGCGAACGTTTACGATACCATGGTTAATGTTAGTATGTGATGGCTTTCACTCTTGTGGTATACACTGACACCCGTTGTGTTTCTGTGATCTATTCTGCTCTTATATGCTCTGCTTTGCTCTGGGGATGCCAGAAATGGTGGCCGAGTCACGCTGGGTTGAGTTTGATTACGTTCGGGTAGGTTACGTTAGTTTGGGTTAGGTTTGGATAGCTTCGACTATTCTGCTATTCTATAAGATTTTATGGACGTCTACGATCTACTCTCCTATAGTATGTTCTGCGTGGCTATGTCGAGGCCAGCAAAAATTGTTTCGGCACATTAGGTTTAATTAGGCTACGTTCGGATACATTACGTTTGGATAGGTTAAGACAGGGTAGCAATGACCTTTGTGCTACACAGTGCTACTCGGCGGATATCTGCGCCCTACTGTGCTCTATTATGTTCGGCTTTTCTATGGGGAGGGCAGGAATAATGGTCTCGGCGCGATAGGTTCTGTTATATTACTTTCGGTTATGTTACCTTTGGTTTGGGTAGGATAGGATAGCTTTGACTTTTGTGCTATACACAGCTACTGGATAGATTTCTGCGCTCTACATTACTCTACTGCCCCCTCCCTGGCTCTGAGGACGCCAGCAATAAATGTCGTGTCACGCTTGGTTTTATTTTGTAACGTTTGGTTATGCTGGGCAAGGCTAAGTTTGGTTAGGGTAGCCTTGGCTTTTGTGCTATACACAGCTGTTCGGTGGACTTCTGCCCCATACTGTGTTCTAGTACGTACTGCTTGACTCTGGGGAGGCCAGCGATGGTGGTCTCGATCTATTAGTCTGAGCTAGGCTACGTTTGGTTACGTTAAGTTAGTTTGGGTTATGTATGTACAGATTTGACTTTCGTGATATACACTGCTATTCGGTTGATTTCTACGCTCTACTGTGCTCTAGCATGTTCTGCTTGGCTCTAGGGAAGCCTGCAATGGTGATCTCGGCACATTAGGTTTAGATGGGATACGTTTGGTTAGGTTAAGTTAGCTTTTGCTACATTTGGATAGCTTCGACATTTCTGCTTTCCACTGCATCTCTACGTTTTCCTGCGTCCTACTCTCCCAGATTATACTCTGCGTGGCTCTTTGGGTGTCAACAACGCGGCATGTTAGACTGAGATCGATTATGTTTGGTTAGGTTAGGTTGGGTTTGGTTAGGTTATGCTACGAGTTGCTGTGAGTTATGCTACGTTTGGTTATGTCACGTCCTGTTATGTTAGTATTCGGTAGCATTGAGTTTTGTGCTATACACTACTAAGCTATGGATTTCTGCGCTCTACCTTCCTCCAATATTTTCTGCACGGCTCTGTGGAACCTGGCAGCAGTGGAATCGACACGTTAGGTGTAATTAGGTTGCGTTTGGCTATGTTACGGTTGGTTAGGGTAGGATATGGTATCTTTGACTTTTGTGCTATTCACCACTGTTCGGTGCATTTCTGCGCAATACTGTGTCCTTGTATGCTTTGCGCGGCTCTGGGAAGGCCAGCAATAGTATCCTCGGCACGCTAGGCTTAGTTAGGCTACGATCCATTAGGTTATGTTAGAGCAGGTTAGGTTAGGATATCTTTGACTTCTGTGGAACACACTGCAGTGCGGACCACCGCTGCGCTCTGCTGCTCTGGAGGGCCGCAATAGCGGCCTCGGTACGTTAGGTTGAGTTGTTACATTCGGTTAAGTCATGCTTGGCTGTTTGGCTAGTGTATCTCCGACGTTTCTGGAATACACTGCTATTCGGTCGATTTCAGAGTTCCACATTCCTCTGCTCTACTCCGTTTGCCTCTCGTTGGCCCAGCGGCAGTGGTCGTGGGACCCTAGGTTGGGTTACGCCACGTTGTATTTGTTATATTTGGTAAGGTTAGGAGAGGACAGCATTGACTTTCGCGGTATAGACTGCTGTTCGGCGGATTTCTGCGCCCCACTGTGCTCCAGTATGTTCTGCTTGGCTACGTAGAGGCCAGTAATGGTGGTCTCGGCACGTTAGGTTGGGTCAGGCCACGTTTGATTAGGTTACGTTCGGTTGGGTTAAGTTAGGACACGCTTGGATTTGATGGATATGACTTTTGTGTTAGAAACTGATATTCGGTGGATTCCTGCGCCCTATTGTGCACTTGTTTTTTCTGCTTCGCTATGATGAGGCCAGCAATTGTGGTCTCGGCACTTTCGGTTCAGATAGTGTACGTTTGACTATACTACGTTTGGATAGATTAGGCCTGAATAGCCTTGACTTTTGAGCTGTACACTGCTATGCGGTGGATTTCTGCGCTCTTCATTGCTCCACTATACTCTGATCGACTCTGTGGAGACCAGCAATATCGGTCGTGGCACGAAAAATTGAGATAGGTTGCGTTTGGTTTGATTAGGTAATGTTGCGTTTGGTTTGGTTAGGTAATGTTGCGTTTGATTTGGTTAGGTTATGTTTCGTTTAGTTAGGGTGGCAATGACTTTTCCATTACACACTGCTATTCGGTGGATATCCGCGGTCTACTATGCGCTCATATGTTCTGCTCTGCTCTTGGGTGGCCAGCAATATAGGTCTCGGCTAGATAGTTTTGACCATTCTACGCTTTGTCATGATAGGTTAGGTCAGGTTAGGTTAATATACCTCTGACTTTTGTGCTATGCACTGTTATTCGATCGATATCTGTGCTCTGCATTGCTCTACTAGCGTCTGCTTGTCTCTGTGGAGGCCAGCAATAGCGATCCTGGCACGATTGGTTGAGATAGGTTACGTTTGGTTAGGTTAGGATAAGTTAAGATTGCATAGGGTTGCATTGACCTTTGTGGTTTACACCGCTATACTGTTGCAGTGTTGTTTTGAAATTTACATCAAGTGTGTACAAATTAGTGCAACGGCTACGTCACTGTGATAATTGCTGTTCTCAGTACTGTGTCGTCAATTGTTAATATTTCGAGTCTCAGTGGATCTGCATTTTGTCAGTCTAGAAATGTTACAGGATTTTAATCCTCATTGGACAGGTTAATCACACGGCTTCAGTAATGCGTTGGTGTATGTAATATGTTCCATACTCTGAAGCTTTAACATTTCAAGCCATAACCGTAATGTACGTTGATAATTCAGAAACGGCTTTGGAATTTGCATCATTGAGCGAAGTATTCCAAAGGCTACAGTACAGTGGCGTTGACTGTACTCAGTACTGTGTTGTCAATTGTTAATGTCCCGGGGATGTGTGGATCTTTATTTTGTCATTCAAGAATTGATACAGAAACCATATCTCCAGCGAACAGATAATTCCAGCGGCAAGAGTGCTTCATTAGTAGATGTTGCGAGGTACCGTACTGTCAGTTGGAAGTATATAAAGCCATAACCGTAATACACATAGATTGTGTCAGAATTGCTGTGGCATATGCATCATCAGTGACCAAAGCAGTCCAAGACTGCATTACTACATTACAGCGATGGCGGCTATACTCGTTACAATGTCGACAAATGTTAATATATCATTGGTCAGTGGATCTCCATTATGCCATGCTAGAATTGTTATAAAATATAAATCAGCATTGAGCGGATTAGTCTAACGGCAACAGTGCTATATTCGTAGATGTAGAAAATACCATTCTATCAACTGGATATATCTGAAGCCGTAACCGAAATATATATTGATTATTCCAGAGTTGCTTTGGAATTTACACCATAAGAGGACAAGGTAGTCAAGCGGCTACAGTACTGAGATGATGGCTGTACTCAGTACATTGTCTTCTATTGCTAACATTTCAAGCATATGTGGATCTGCATCTTGCCATTACAGAGCTGTCATAGAATTTAAATCGTCATTGGACATATGAATCCAGCGTATACAGTGCTATATTGGTAGATGTAGTAAGTACCGTTCTGTCAACAGGAAATTTCTCTAACCATAACCGTAATATAAATTCGGTATTCCAGAATTGCTTTGGAATTTACACCATCATTGCACAAAGGTGTGCAACGGCTACTGTGACCATGGCTGTACTCAGTACAGTGCAGTCAACTGTTAATGTCTCGAGGGAGAATGGACCATCATCTCTCAATCTACAAGCGCTGCACGACATGCATCTAAAGTGACCAACTTAATCCGACGGCAAACGTGCCCTGCCTATAGAAGAACTAATTACCGTAATGGAAACTTTAAATATCATTAGCCATAACCGTATTATGCATACGTTCTTGCAGAAACACTTCGGAATTTACATCACCAGTGTACAATGTTGTAAAACATCTACATTACTGTGAAGACGGCTGTACTCAGTACATTGCTGTCAATTGTAGATATCACGAGGGATCGTGGACACTTATTTTGTCATTCTAGGATTGTTGTGGAGTTTAAGTTATGACTGATCGGCTTAATCCATCACCTGAAGCGCTATACTGGTGCACGTAATATTTTCTCTACGTTCAATTGGAAATATCCCGAGCCACAACCGCTATATGAACTGATTGTACCAGAGTTGCATTAGAATTTACATAGTAAGTGGACAAAGCAGTCCAACATCTATAGTACTGTGATGATGTATGTACTCATTGCTGCATCGTCAATTGTTATATCTCGAGGGTCTATGCATCTGTATTTTGTGATTCTAGAGTTGTTATAGAATCTATATCATCTTTGGATATACTAATGCAACAGCAACTGTGCTCTGTCGGTAGATGCAATAATAACCGTACTGTCATTTGGAAATATCTCTAGCCATAACCGTAGTATACATTGATTATTCTAGAATTAATTGGAACTAAAATTATCAGCGAACAAAGTCATTCAACCGTACCAATACATTAATGTTGACAGTACTCAGAACTGTGTTGTCAATTGTTAGTACCGACAGGGATAATGGGTCTGCACTTCCCAGTCTAGGATTGCTGTGAATTATACATCATTAGTGAACTGTTTAATCGAGTGACGACATTGCTGTTATGAATGATGTGCTGAATGCCGTACTGTGAATTGTAAATGTCATCAGCCATATCCGCACTATACGTAGGTTATTCTGGTGTCGCTTTCGAATTCACATCATCAGTGACAAAAGCAGTCCAAAGGCTACATTGCTGCGATGATGGCTGTGCTCGGTACTGTGTCGACAATTCTTAATATCACGTGGGTCAGTTGGACTGTATTTTGCCATTCTAGAGCTGTTGCAGGAATTAAATTGTCACTGAACATATTAATCTAAGGGCAACAGTTCTATATTAGTGGATACATTATGTTCCATAGTGTCGGTTGGGAATACCTCATGCCATGATCGTAATATACGTTGGGTATTCCAGAATTGCTTTGGAACTTACGTCATCGGTGAGAAAAGTAGTCCAATTGCCAAAGGAAGGTCATGATGGCTGTACTCGGTACTGTGTTTTCAATTTTTAAAATCCCGAGGGACAATGGATCTGTCTTTTGCAATTCTAGAACTGTTATGGAACCAAAATCATCATTGAGCATGTTAATCCAACGGCTACAGTGATATATTGGTGGATATAATATGTACCGTGCGCTCAATTTTAAATATTTCAAGCCCTAACCGTAATATACATTGATTATTTCAGAATTGCTTTGGAATTTACATCGTCAGTGATCAAAGTAGTCCAACGGCTGTATTACCTTGACGATGGGTGTACTGAGTACAGTGTTGTCAATTGTTAATATCTCGAGGTATAATTGATTCCTCTTTTGTCTTTCTAGAATATCCATATAGTATAAACCGCCATTGTACAGATTATATCTGAGGCTGCTGTCGACTGCTTGTGGATGTACTGCGTACTGTTCCGTCAGTTGAAAATGTCTGTAGCCATGACCGCAATATGCAATTACTATTCTAGAATTCCCTTGGAGCTTACGTTATCGGAAGACAACGTTTTTCATCTCTTACGATGCAGTGGTGGTGGCTGTGCGCAGTACTGTGCTTTCACTTGCTATCGTCTCGATGATCTGCATATCTCGTTCTAGAATTCCTGTAGAATATATAACTTATGTGACAAATTTCATCCAGAGGCAACAGCACTGTGTTGGTGGACGTAAAAGCTACTGTACTGTGAATTCTAAGCCTCACGGGGCATAACCATATTATACAAATTTTATTCGATGGTTACTTGGGAATTTACATGATCAGTGAATACCCTGATGACCTACGTCTACATTACTGTGGTGATGGATGTACTCAGTAATGTGCTGTCAAATGTTAATATCTCGAGGTTCAGAGGATCTATACAACGTCATTCTAGAGTTCCTATATGATCGAAACCATCATTGAACAGATTAATACCGCGGCTGCGGTGCTCTGCTGGTGGATGTAATATGTGCCATAACCGTAGGATACATTGATTATTCTAGAATTGCTTTGCAATTGACATTATCAGTGAAGAATGTTAACAACGCATAAAATATTGTTATGATGCCTGCACTCAGTGCTCTGCTGTCAACTGTTAATATCTGGAGGTATAATGCGCCTTCATTCCCCTTGCTTGAACTTCTGTAGGGTATACGTTGTCAGTGATCAGATTAATACAATGATAACAGTGCTATGACGCTGGATGTAATTGTTGCCGTAATGTCAGTTGAAAATATCACTAGACATAACCGAACAGCACGTTTCTCATTCTAGAGTCGCTCTCGTATTCACATCATCAGTGAACAAAGCAGTCCAACGGCTACATTACAATGATGATGGCTGCACTCAGTGCTGTGCCGTGCATTGTCAGTACCTCGGGCATCAATGGATATGTATCTTGTCTTTCTAGAAACGTCTAAGAATTTACATCACTATTGATCAGATCAACCCAACGGCAACAGTGCAGTATTGTTGGATGTAATAAGTACGGTACGTAAAAATTTAAATATTTCATACTATAACCGTAATATACATTGATTATTCCAGAAATCCTTGGAACATACATCATCTGTGAGCAAAAAGGTCCAAAGCTACGCCACCATGATGATGTCTGCTCTTAGTACTGTGTTGCAAATTGCTAATATCTCAAGGGATAAAGGATCTTTCCCTTGCATTCCAGAGTAGCCATAAGATCTAAATTACCATTGGACAGATTGTTCCAACGGCAAGAGTGCTGCGCTTGTAGATGTACTAGCTACCGTATTGCGAATTCTAAACATCACTAGCCATAACCGTAGTATACACATTTATCCCAGGATTACTCCGGGATTTGCATCATCAATGAACAAAGTAGTCCAACGGCTACACGGCTGCGAAGATGGATGTACTCATTACTGCGTTGTCTACTGTTAATATCTCGAGGGAGAATGGATCTTTCTTTTGTCATTGTAGAATAGCTATAAAATCTATTGCACCATTGAAGGGATTAACAATGCAGCTGCGGTCCACAGCTAGTGGATGTACTAAGTACCCTGCCGTCATGTAGAAATATCTATAGGCGTGACCGTACTATGCATTTAACATTCTAGAATTCCGTTGGGACTGACATTATCAGAGAACAACGTTTTTCATCTCTTTGGTTACTGCCGTGGTGGCTGTACGCAGTACAGGGATGTCATATGTTAATACCTCGGGGGATAGTGTACCTGCATTTCTCGTTCCAGAATTACTATAGAATATATAACTTGAGTGACATATTTATTCCAACGGCAACAGTGCTGTGTTGGTAGATATACTAACTACCGTACTGTGAATTCTAAACATCACTAGACGTAATCCTAATATGCATACATTTTTCCAGGGTTAGTTAGGAATTTACATCATCAGTGAACAAAGTAGTCCAACGCCTACATTACTGTGAAGATGGCTGTACTGAGTATCGTGTTTTCAATTGTTTACATCTAGTGCGATAATGGATCCGTCATTTGTTATTCCAATACAGCTAGATAATCCATATTGTTATTGTACAGATTAACACAGCGGCTGCAGTCCTCTGATGGTGGATGTACTAAGTACCGTGCCGTCAGTTGGAAGTATCTATGAACTAGTCTCTACCATGCATTTATAATTCTAGTGTTTCCTTCGAACTGACACTATCAGTGAACAGCGTTTTTCATCTGTTCCATTGCCATGGTGGTGGCTGTACTCAGTAGTGTGTTGTCAATTGTTAATACCTCGTGGGATAACGGCCCTGAATTGCTCGCTCTAGTACTGCTGTAGAGAATATAACATGAGTGACAAACTTAATCCAACGGCAACAGTGCTGCGTTGGTAGATGTATTAACTACCGTACTGTGAATTCTAAACATCATCATTCGTAACCGTAGCATACATGTTTTATTTCAGGATTACATAGGAATTTACGTCATCAGTGAACGAAATAGTCCAACGTCTAGATTACTCTAATGATGACTGCGCTCAGTACTGTGTTTCTATTGTTAATATCTCGTGGGCATGTTGGTCTGTATTTTGGCATTCGAGAACTATTAACGTAAGAAGATCATCATTGCACAGGTTAATCCAACGGCTGCTGTGCTATATCGGTGGATGTAGTAATTTCCGTTCTGGCAGTAGGAAATATCTGAAGCCATAACAGTAGTGTACATTGACAATTCCAGGATTGCCTTGAAATATACATCATCAGTGAACAAACTATTTCAACGGCCACATTACAGTTATGAAGGCCTTACTCAGTACTCTGATGGCAATTGTAGATATCTCGAAGGATAATGTACCTTTCCATGTCATTCTAGAATTGCGATAATATCTAAACCTTCATTGAGCACATTAATACGGCGGCTGCAGTGATCCGCTTGTAGATGTACTGAGTACTGTGCCGTCAGTTGAAAATATCTGCAGCCCTGAACATGAAGTACATTTATTATTCTAGAATCCCATTGTAACCGACATTATCAGTGAACAACGTTTTTCATCCGTTACATTACTGTGCTGGTGGCTGTACTCAGTACTGTGTAGTCAATTGTTATTATCTCGAGGGCCAGTGGACTAGTCTTATGTCATTCTAGAATAGTTATAGGATTTAAATCATCATTGAACATGTTAATACAACGGCTACAGTGATACATTGGTGGATGTAATATCTATCGCACGTAAAACTTTAAATATCTCCAGACTTAACCGTAATAGACATTGATAATTCTAGAAATGCTTCTGAATTTATATCGCCAGTGAGCAAAGTATTCCAAGTGCTACACTACTGTGATGATGGATGTGCCCAGTGCTTTGTTGACAATCGTTAATACGTCGAGGTATAATGGATCTGCCTTTTGTCATTCTAGAGCAGCTATATAACCTAATTTATCATTGTCTAGATTAACACAGCGGCTAGAGTACTCTGCTGGTGGATGTGCTAAGACGCGTGCCGTCAGTTGGAAATGTCTGTAGCCACGAACGTACAATACAGTTATATTTCTAGAATTCCTTTGGGACGGACATTGCCAGTAAACAACGTTTTCCATCCGCTATATTGCTGTGCTGGTGGCTGTACTCAGTACTGTGTAGTCAAGTGTTGTTATCTCGAGGGTTAAAGTACCAGCATTTCTCATTCTAGATTTGCTGGAGGATATACACCCTAAGTAACTAATTTAGTCAAACGGCAACAGTGCTGCGCTGGTAGATTTACTGGTTACCGTACTGTGAATTCTAAACGTCACTAGATTTAACCATATTATACATATTTTATTCCAGGGTCAATTAGTAATTTAACTCATCAGTGAACGGACTAATACAACGGCTACATTGCTCTGTTGGTGGATGTTCTAAGTGCCGCAATGTAAATTGTAAATGTCTCAACCCGTAACTGCACTACAATTGGATACTCCAGAAATGCGGTGGAATATATATCATCAGATAGCAAATTATTCCAACTGCTGCAGTAACGTGTTTATGGCTTTACGCAGTGGTGTGATGTCAGTTCTTAATGTTTCCCGAACGATAATGTATCATTATTTTGTCATACTAAAATTGCTGTAGAATGAGTGTCACCAGTGAACAGATTTACCCCCGGCTACATGGTTCAGTTTGTGGGCGTACTGTGTTCCGCAATGACAATCGTAGACATCACTTGCCACGAATGTTCTATGCACGGATTGTTCTAGAATTGCTGTAGCATTTATTTCACCTGGGAGCAAACTCGGCTAAGCGCTGCGGTAATGTGGTGGAGGCCCTACTCAGTATTGAGTTGTCATTTGTTAATATCTCTGGCAATAACGGATTGACTTTCGTCATTCAAGTCGAAATAACTTGCTTTCTGATGAATCAAATTCCACAGTAATCCTAGAATGATCAATATATAGAGAAGTTTCGGCTAGATATATTCGCAGCTGTCAGTACGATACCTAGTTCGTCCACGAACAGGTCAATGTAACCGATGGATTTATCTCTGAACTGCGGATTTGAGCTCCTTAACAATGCTAGTATAATCACAGGATAGATCAAATATGGGTAGTGAAATTGACAAGTGAATATACAGTTGTGAGTGCAATCATCTCCGCAATGCTAGAATAATCTGCCTGCTAATTATATAAAGCCTTCAGCAGTTGTGACATGTTGAATGGATACAGCAATTGTCCGTGGCGCCATTGACATGTGCCAACAAAGGACGGAGCATAACTATCATCAGGGTACAACATCAGTTTGATGGATCTGGTCACCGATGACTTAAATTTCATTGCAAATCTGGAACGTCAAAAGGCAGTTGCATTATCTCCCGAGCTACTAACAACTGACAATACAGTACTCAATACAGCCGTGCTCACCGTACAGTAGCAGTTGGGTTGCTTTGTCTACTGGTGATTTAAATTCCGCAGCAAATCCAGAAATATCAATGTATATACTTGACAAGGCTAGCGATATTTACAATTGCCAGTACGGTACATAGGACATCCACCGACCGAGCACTGCTTAGCTGGAATAATATGTTCACTGATGACTTCATTTCGACAGCAATTCTAGGATAATGAAGGAAGACGTCAGTTATGTGGAGAGATAATTACAATTGATAGCACGGTGCATAGTACATAAGCAAGAAAAGCACATCTTCCGTGGGTATAAAGTGATCACTGATCATTTCAATTCCACATAAATTCTAAAAACACAGAAGGCATGTTAATTATCGTTCGAGACATTAACATTTGACATAACAATTCTGAGTGCAGCCATCATCACAGTACTGATGCCGTTTGCTAAATTTATTTACAGACGTTTTCAATTCCGCTACAATTCTAAGATAATCAAAGTATAAATCAGTTATGGCTGGTTGTATATAGAATTGCCTGTATGACGGTAAATAAATCCACCAACAAAGCACAGTAGCTGTTGAAATAATCTGTTGACAAATGATTTCCATTCCACAGCAATTCTAAATTAATAGAAGGCAAATCCGTTATCGCTAGAGATATTAACAGCTGACAGAACTGTACTGAGTGCAGCCATCATCACAGTGCTATAGCCGCTGGATTAATTTCTTCATAGATGAATTCAATTCCATTGCAACTCAAGTATAACCAACGTGTAGGCCAATTGCGGTTAGAGATATATGTAATTGCCTTATGGTACTGGTTACAGCAACCTACAGTGCGCTGTAGCTGCTGGATTTGTTTGTCCACTAATGATTTACATTCCGCAGCTGTTCTAGAATAATCAATGTGCAGATCGATTACAGCCGTTGGATTAATCTGTTAAATCACGGTTTATACTACATTGCAATTCTTGGTCGCTTAATTTATAGACGATATGTATGTAGAGATATTGACGAATAACCATACAGCACTAAATGCAGCAATCTACACATTGCTATAGTCATAGAATAAATCAGTTGGATGATTATTTTAGTTCTTCAGCAATTGTAGAGTTATCAGTGAATGGAGCAGTTGTCGCTACAGGTATTGACAATCGTCAATACAGTTCAGAGCGCAGCCATCAACACAGCACTTTTGCCGATTTATTAATACCTTCACTAATGATGTAAAGCCTATGGCACCTCTAGAATGACGAAATACAAATCCATAGTCGCTAGTGGCGATAAGAGTTGACAATAAAATACTACAATCAGCCACCATCATTGTACTGCAGCCATTACATTAGTTTGCTCACTGATGATATATACTCCGCAGGAACTCTAGAATAATCAATGTATGTAACTGTTATGACCAGAGACACCATCAATTGGCACTACGGTGCTCAGTACTCCCATGAGCCGATCACTGTTGCCGTTGGATTAATCTGTTGACAGACGACTTGAATTCTGTGTCAATCCTTGAATGACGAACGACAAATGGATTATCGCTTGTGATATTAACAATCGGAAGACAGAACTGGGTACAGCCGTCATCACAGAGCTATAAGAGTTCGATTAATTTGCTTACTGATTGTTTACGTTCCACAGCAATTCTAGAATTATGAATGCATAGTACGGTTACGGCTTGAGATACTAACATTTGACAGTACGCAACTAAACGTATGCACCAATTGAGCACTGCAGCAGATTGTACAATCTGCTCCGTGATGAGCTAAGCTTTATAGCACTTCTAGAGTGATCAATGGATATACCATATTATCTCTAGCAACATTTCGCCTATCCACTGACTATTCTAGAATTGCATCGGAATTTCTATGGTCATTGAATAGATTGATTCAGTGGTTACAGTGCTGTGCATATGGCTGTTCTCAGTACTACATTGCATTTGCTATTATCTCTAGCGACAATTGATCCATCCATTAATCATTCTGGAATTGTTATGTAATGTAATTATCAATGAACTGATTAATACAATGGCTATAGTCTGTCGTAGGTGCATAGACTCAGTAACGTAATGGTAGTTGCTAACATCTCTAGTCAGACTTGATGAATCCATTGAACGTTGTGGATTTGCGGTAGGACTTGCGTGATCAGTGGATACAATATTAGGACGGCTGTAGTCCAGTCTATATGGCTATACACAGTGATGTATGGTCAAATGCTAATAACCCAGGCATCTATTGATCTATTCACTGTTAGTAGTGGACTTGCTGTAAAACGTAGTGGTAACTGAATAGAACAAACGTACAGCTATATTACTCTGTTGATGGCTGTCGGATACTGTAGATAGTTATACTCACTACTGTATTGCCAGTTCCGGTCATCTGCAGCAATAATAGGTCTATCTATTTTATATTCCAGATTTGCTACAGAACTTTTGTGATTGGAGAATAGATTCATTTACCAGCTATATTACAGTGACGAAGGCCATACACAGTACTGTATTGTCAAGTATTAATGTCTGGGCCGATAATTGATGCATCCACTGGTCATTCTGGACTTGCTCGGGAATATAGTAGTCAGTTAAAATATTAATTCAATGACAATAGCTCAGTGTACGTGTACACTCATAGTATTATGATGTAAAATATTAATATCCTTGGAGATATTTGATATATCAATGCATCATACTGGTGTTGCTCTAGAATTTTGGAGATCAGTGAATAGATTAATCCAATGGGAGTAGCAGAGTATGGGTAGTTATGCTCAGTAACGTATTATAAATTTTTAATTTCTTTAGCGATACACCATTTATGTATTGATGGCTCTAGAGTTGCCACAGAATATATATGATAACTGTATGGACCAATATAATGTCTATGGTACAGTGGACCATGCCAGTATTCAGGACCGTATTGTCAGTAGCTAATCTCAGCGGCGATAATTTGTTTATCCAATGGCAATACTTCAATTGCCATAGAAATTAATTTCTCGGTGCGTAGTCTAATCAAATGGCAATAGTACACTGAGGATGGCATTATTCAGTACTGTTTTGACATTTGTAAACGTTTCCAGCGATAAATGATCCATCCGATGATGATGCATGAATTGCTATATAACTAACCTGATCAGTGGTTAGATAAAGCCAATGGATATTTTAGTGTGCAGATGGTTATACTCTGTGCTATATTGTTACTTCCTGAATTCCTTAGCGACAATTGATCTATTCATAGGTAATTCTGGAATTCCTATAGAAATTAAATGGTCCGTCAATAGATTATGTCAATGGCTATAGTACTGTGTTGGTGAATATACTCGGTACTGTGATGTCAATTGTCAATATCTCTACCCATAATCGATCTATATGCTGATCATGCTGGAGTTGCTACAGAATATATATGGTCCGGGAATAGATCAATCCAATGGCTATGGTACTGCGTAGATGGCAGCTCTCAGTACTCTACTGTCAATTGTTAATATCTCCTAAGATAACTGATCTACTCATTGTCAATACTAGAAATGATATAGAACTGAAATGGTCATTGTATATACTAACACAGTTACTATCCTGCCGTCGGTGGCTGTACTCAATGCTGCGTTGCCACTTGCCAACATCTCAAGTTGTAATTTATCTATACATTGATCGGTCCTGAATTGCTATAGAATAGAAATGATAAGCGAGTAGGTAATTGCAACGTTTGCTGTAGCGTGAAGGCAAGAATACTCAGTCCTGTATTATCAAATGTTAATATCTCCCACGATAATTGGCCTATCCATTGATCATTCAAGGACTGCTATATAATTTAAATGACTAGTGAATGCGTCACATCAATGGCTATAGTACTCTGTGGATGGCTACATACGCAGCTGTAGAATCAATGCTAACATCTCTAGCCATAATTGATATGTTCAGTTACCATTACGGAAAAGCTGGAGAGTTAATATGATCAGTATGTATGTTAGACCAATGGCTATATAATTGCTTCAGTGGAAAGTCTCATCACTGTATTGCCAAATATTGAAGTCTCTGGCGATAATTGATTTACACTTTGGTGGTTCTAGCTCTTCTTTAGAATGTGGATTACCAGCAAATAGGTTAAATGAAATTAAATATTTCTGTGTAGATAGTTACACCTAGTACTGTACACTCAATTGCTAATATCTCAATCCATAATTGATGTATCCATCAATATTTCTGTAACTGCTACGCAACTAATATGGTCACTGGATAAACTACTCAAATGCCTATGGTACTGCATGTATGGCTATTCGCAGAACTATATTTTCAATTGCTAGAAACACTGGAAAAAATTGATATATATATATTGAACAGTTTGGAATTGCTATTGAATTTATATGAACATTGTTGATAGATTATTCGAATGGCTATAGTGCCCAACATGCGGTTACACTCAACGTCAAATGCTAATAGCTGTAGCCATAATTAATCTATCCATTAACATTTCTGGAATTGCTATCAAATTTAATGACCAGTGAATAGAGTATTCCGATTTATATTGTTACGTGTAGGTGGATACGCTAAACACTGAAACGCAAGTTTTCAGTTGTTAATGTATCTAGCTGTAATTCATCTATCCATTGATCATTCTGTAATTGCTATGGAATCTAGATGAGCATTGAATAGATTAATTCAATGGCAACCGTACACATAAGATAGCTGTACTCACTAACGTATTGTCATTAATTACTCTCTCCAGCGGACATTGGCCTATCTATCGCTCATTCTAGATCCGCAGCCATACTTGAATGATGAGAGGATAGGTCAATCCAATGGCCATAGCAACGTGTAGTCGGCTATACTCCGCATTGCGTTCTCAAATGTTCATATTTCTAGCGATAACTGATCAATCCGTCGATAATTCCAAGGTTGTTGTGGAACATATGTCATTTATTGATAGATTAGTCCAATGGCCACTGTACCACACATATAGCTATACTAAGTACTGCATTGTCCATTGTTAACGTCTGCAGCTGAAATTAATACATTCCTGAATGCTTCTAGTATTTCTATAGAACCTTTATAATAAGTCAATTGTTTAGACCAATCACTAAAGAAATGTGTGGGTATATGAAGTCAGTGCTGCATTATAAATTGCTAATATCTGTAGACATAATGCACCTGACCATTGAAAATTCTGATATTGTCAGAGAGTTCAATGATCAGTGGATAGATTTATCCAATGGCTGTAGTTATGTTTAGGTGAATATACTTGGCACTGTATTGTCATTTTTTAATATCACAAGTGATAAATAGCATATCCATAGGTAATTCTGAGTTTGCTATGCAATGAAAATTATCAATGGGTAGTTTAATTCAATTGCTTTGGTAGTCTGTAGATTGTCGTACTTAGTGCTCCATACGCAGTTC
Organism: Eufriesea mexicana; assembly: GCF_001483705.2. NCBI lineage: Eukaryota > Metazoa > Arthropoda > Insecta > Hymenoptera > Apidae > Eufriesea > Eufriesea mexicana. The sequence continues at coordinate 1,971,128 of NW_016908250.1, read as the reverse complement.
AAAATATCTCGTGTGATAATTGATCAATCCATTGCTAATTTTTCCATTGCTATGGAATTTATACGATCAGTGAGACGATTAATTAATTCCTCATGTTATTGTGCTAGCGGGTATACCCTGCACTATATTGTCAGTCTTCATTATCACAAGCGATAAATGATCTATACATTGATCATTCTGGAAATGCTATGGAATAAAAGTTATCAATGTGTAGAATAATCCAATGGTTATCGAGCTGCATAGATAGCTATACTGGGTGCTGTACTATCCAAACTCAATTACTCTGGCGGTAATTGGTCAGTCCATTGACAATTCTGGAGTCGCTATGGAATATACATAAACAGCCAATAGGTTAATGCAGTGGCTATAGTAGTATGTAGGTGGATACTTCCTGCACTGTATTCCCAATTGTAAGTATCTCAAGCGGTAATTGGTGCTTCCTCTGATCATTCTTGAGTAGCTACAGAACATGGGTGACCAGTGCGTAGATTAGTTGAATAGTTATAGTACTGCATGTGTGAATATATTCAGTACTGAATTGTTGATATATGTAGCGTTCATACATGCATTGATCATTCAGCAATTTCTATGGTATTTCGCGACCAGTGGGGAGATTAATTCAATGACAATGATGCTATTCGTTTATATTTAGCGACTAAGGGTTTTCTGCTGGCTCTGCCGCACTTTGGTGCACACTGGAATCCTGCGCTCAGGTTAGGTTAGGGAAGGTAGTGCTTACAATGTTAGGTCAGGTTAGAATAGGAGAGCAGTCTGCGTTATTCGCTGCTATACGGCGGTGTTCGCCATTTTAACATGAACTGCCGGTCTCTGTTGCGATACGGTCGCTCGGATACGCTCTACTGTGGTAACGTTAGTGTATGCAACGACGGATATTGTTAGGATATGAATCTGTGCAATTCGCAGCAACCAGTGGCTTTCAGCGCTTTATTGCGCTGTGCCACGCTCTGCTGTCCTCTCCTAAACTATGACGTGCTCTGCTGTGGATAGGTGAGGCCTGGACAACTTGAGCTAGGAGTCAGTGATTTCGCTGGAATCATGTGGTATTTGGCGCAAGACTATACTCTCCTGCTATTTGCTACGCTCTCCTGCGTTCTGCTGACCCATGCTGTAGTTAGGTTAAGAGCAGTAGTGTACGTTAGGGTTGTGAACGTCATGCTTGGATAGGTTACGTTAGGTTGGATCTCGTATACGCGATTTAAGCTGCAATTCCATGGTTTTGGCGCATTACTGAAATCTGCTATGCTCTCCAGCGCTATGCCTTGCACAGCTGCCGCCAGGTCATATGCGGCCGGGAAGGGTACGTTTAATTAGGTTATGCTGGTTTAGCTTAGGAGCCTGTGCTAACCACTGCAATTTGGTGGTTTCCGGGGCATTACAGTGCTCTACTACGCTCCGCTTTGCTTTGGTACGCTTAGGTTTGGTTATATTTGGCTAGGCCAGGAACTAGTGTTATTAGTTGACATAGCGCTGCGTCCTGAGCTTTACTGTGCTCTACTGATCTCTGCAACGCCCTGATTTGCTCTCCAACGCTGCCCTGTGCTTTGAGGCGGTGGGGCCTTAATTCGGAACAGTCTTGTCCATATATCGGCTAATCCCGGTTTTTCGGAGTTATACCGCGCTATAATGTACCCTACTGCGATCTGCTTTGCTCCGCCTTGTTCAGGATAAGTGGGGAAGACGTTGTAAGATTTGGTCAGGTTAAGATGTGCTCGGTGTTGTTAGGTAATGTAAGATCAGAAACTTGTGATACTCGATGCTTCTTAGTGGTATCGTTAACCTTACTGCGCTCCAATTCGCTCTGATATGGTTAGGTTGGGAAGGGTATAGTAAATTGGACTACGAAATGTTGTGCTATGTTTAGTTTCCTTAGGCTATGTTGGTATAGGTACTGGTAGGCATTTGTGCCATTTGCTTCATACGGTGGTACTCGGCGCCTAGTGGTTTGCTTATGTGTGTCACACTATGCAGTCCTCCGTTGTCGTTAGGATATTTAAGGTAGTGTAGGGTATGTTGAGTGCGGTTATGTTGGGATGGAGTAGGAATTTGTGCTACTCGCTGCTGTTCGCTGGCATTTTGCGATTTTCTGTTTTCTGCTAGATTATCCTGCGCTGTGCTCTGCTCCGTTGCGGTTAGGTTAGGTATGGCTGGGTAGGCGATGCTAAGTTAGAGCACATTATGTTTCGTCAATTTAGGTTATGATACCAAACTGAGCAATTATCTGCTACTTGGAGAAATTCGGAGCTTTCCGGCCAAAAATTTCGGAGGAAAGGGTGAAGGGGCAGAGAGGCAGAGGGCGCACACATCCTTCTCCTATCATCAGTGCAACTTCCTTTAGCCTCGCCTTCTAATATCAATTTTCATCGCCCTTTCCATAAAACTGCTCGTCGTTCCTTCATGCGTTGCTCCTCGCGAACCGACCATATCTACTTCGACTTCACAATATCCCCAATCCCTCAATTCAGCCAAAAATTGGTACTTAATGTACAAGATTCTAGCTTCATTCTCCATTGCAGTCGCTACGCAGACACGGAGACATCTTGACGGATTCGGGAAACAGGATGGCATATGTTAGCCGTATGACGACCAAATTTTGCACCCGTCTTAGCTAATGACATCATTCCCGGCTGTGGCTGTTGGCAATCGTGGAGGAAGTAGTCTTGACTTCGGACAAATATTGTTATACCGTACGCGACAAGGCAACATCACAGCCTGCAGTTCTCAATGTCCCTTATAGCGAAATCCGCTGTACACACTTGTCACATACGTATTCGCATTGTGTCTTCAGTCTTTGACACCGCAAGCTAACATTTATTACCATTTACAAACCTTGCCACACACCTTACCCGTTTATGTGAAAAATCGCGGCAACGCAATGTTGCATGAAGAATGTACTCAAAAAAGGCATATCGACGAGGAACGGATATTTAAATGTCTCTCTAATAGAATCATTTATAATTCTATGTGACGAATCCGAATCTAGGAGCAAATACCTTTTGCCATATCAGATTTAGGAAGTAAATAAATGAAAGTGATTGTTCTCCGGTATTTTTATTTTTATCGTTATCAAATGCTCCAAAAACGGTAACAGTATCTTCAAAGTTATAATTATTTGCTTTGTGTAATGCTAACGTCCACCGTACAATCAAATTTGTCCATAATCAAAAATAATTTTATTTTACCGACATGCACCGCTCTGAAGTTACTCGAAAAACGCTGTAAACTATAGAATGTAATATCATTTTGTTGCATAGTGTAGTTTTTACTGCATCATTTCGTGAATAACTTCGATCTCTTTCGTGTCTTGGATGGAAGTTTATGAGCAGATTCGTGTTGCTATTAGTATTCCACTTTAGTTATGTGTGGTATCGTTTTTACTGGTTTCATAGAAATAATTTCGTCATTTCATGTGCCTGCGACGAATATTTACATGCAGATGTAGGATTGAATTAAGGAATGTTTTGCTGCGTATTTTCCAGTATAAGTAATATTTAATTTTTCATCAATTGGTATGTACACAGTGGTCAGAAAGAAGTCGATTTGATGTCCTGAATTAAAAACATTTTCGAAGATGGAAATGATTTAGTTAATGCTTTGGAGTGATATTCCTGGATATTATTCAATGTGTAATTTGGCGTTGACAATCATTGGGACATTTTTCGAAGCGAAGTATATATCATGAATTAGCTTTGTATAATATGGTAAGCTGATATGTATCAAACATTGAGGACTATGGAATTTCGTTGTGTAAATGCGAACGCAAGGAAGTGGTTGCACTTTAAATTTCGTAGAATAATACATTTTCCAGATCCTTCCATTACCAATATGTATTCCAGTAGACTCCAAATTAATTCGGAGGTGGTAATTTGAATTCTACTTGAACTATATACGTCGGTACAGTTCTACTTACAAATGGTTTTATTGAGTGCTTTAGTATACATTAAGAGAGCTACTATTCCTTCTTAATCTATTTACAATAGTTTGTGTATATTGTATTTCTTCTTATTTCGGTCGTTGATTCCTGCCTCGTTAATCGCGGACCGCAATAGACTGATTTCACATCATATTCTACAACTATTAAGTTGACAAGCAAAGTTCAAGGAGGAAAATTCCTTTCTATATGTACAAGAGTAAAGAATAAAGGCGAAAAATCTTTACAGCAACGAATTTCAAAAACAACGGAAAATCTGCGATAAGCGATCGCCCACGATCACGTGTATCCGAATTCAGCCACGCAATATTGGAAGGCGGCATAAGCTCGTAGAACAGACCGCTGACGCACGAATTACGTCAGGAAATTGAATGAAAAATAATTCTACCACGAAGAGGCGATCGCGGTGCGGAAATTCGTGGAATGGAATGTTGGCCATAATGTTAAAGGCGGGGTGGACGAAATAAGATATGGTGCACGGCGGATCGGTTTGGAGGGCGCGAAACAATTGCTAATTAAGTGCTAAAGATATCCATCACGTGTTATGTTCCCAGCTGGTCCGGAGATAGCGCTCATACTTTCGATTCCCATGTGTATGTATGCGTGTATGTGTATGTAATACTTTTCCTCCCATTCGCAACATCGTCCAACATTGTAGACCTCCATTTCACTTTCTGTTCTTACCTCTGCAATAAAATGGCCATAACAGGCACACGTGACATAGAGTCGCATGAAGGAACCAGAGAGTCGATGTGCGCAAGCATAATAGTGAGAGGAGCGAATGTTGCTTCCTCCTAGGATTTCGTAATACTTAGGCGTTAATGCGAAATTGGTAACGAAGCTTGTGTGGATGTTACAGGCAAATATGAAAAAGTGAAGAACTGCTGCTGTCTCCATTTTAAGTTGTTATTTGCGTAGAAATTTCGGGAAAAATTTATAGGAAAGAAAATAGGATATAGTACTTGAATTCGCATGGTACAAATTATTTAGGTTAGATTATGTGTTTCAGGACGGAAAGTTTGATAGAATTTGTGTAGTGAACATAGTACACACTTTTATATATGAAATACGGAATGATATTCTGGCATCAGGAGGAATGAAATGAGAAATGACGTGAAAATGGTAATATTTCACAGTAGGTCTTTAAAATATTGTATTTCGTGCTTCCTACGTACTGTAAATTAGCGCAGTGTCATGCTAATAATATGAAATTACGTATAGCATTCTTAACATTTTTGTTATACTGGGGTAAATGCAAGATCAAAGACCTCTGAAGTTATCCATAATAAAGGATTAGAAATAAAATTTATTTCTGGAGATGTGGTTTGAGATGAGTTAATCAGCCATGGTTGGTAGTAACTAAGAAGGATATGCTATGAAATTCATATTCTTCATACCATTACTCAACAAACTGCTATTTTGTGATGATAACTATATGGGCTGTTTCTAATGGTAGATTATTATTTTCCTTAGGATGACAGGAAGCACACTCTATGATACATATTGAAGTTCGCTTCAAATAAAATAAATTATACATGTTGAAAACAAACACTTTAGTCCCTTCAGTACCGTTAGCGACAACTAGGAATCTCCTAACAATATACCAACTGATCTCGAAACAGGAAAACCTCTAACGTACGTTACAAATTATAATTATTCTGATTACTAGTGGCATAGAAACTAAGGGTTTAAATTCGTTGTAATGAATTACTTTGCTTAAAAGTGATGATAAATTCAATACAGAATTGAGCGAGAATTTGCTAATTCCCCTGAACTGAGAATTCACTCTAATTTTAAATAGAAGCAGATTCTCCTATACATATAGGGCAATCGTGTACATAATCACATCCAACAGACGCAACCAACCTTTTCTTCGCGACAGGTAACACAATTCTCGTCTAAATGCAGATTGCGTGTAAAACTCCCGAGCGAGTATCTCCCCGAATGAATAACTTAATCGATATCCACGTTTTGCCAGCATTGTTCAGAACATGCAATCCAACACGCTCGAATATACCCAAAGAAACGATTTCGAAGAATCATAATATTAATTGCTCCATATGCAGCTCTTCTAACAGAAATAATAGACTTAATTCCTAAATGTTCTATGGATGCATTACAATAATCATTACACCAGCGAACATCAACAATTCTCTAAAGCATTGAAGCAAAAATTTTGAGGCAACGTCAGCAAAATATTTACAATAGGTTGCCCAAGTTGTACGACAAATATTTCAAAAGTATCCTACCAAAAATTACCAATACATACTTCGCGAAATTCGGCAAAATTGGAAGTCTTTCGACGGAGCACGGACAGGAAGCCCGATGACCAAGAGACCTCTGACACGTCTGGCTACGTCAATTCGATGGGGAAACGACGATGATAAGAGAATGCGAAGAAGGAATAGGAGAAGAGGAACCAGCGAGTGGTGGCTACGCGGAGGGAGTGAAAGCTTCATTTATGCCAGTGATGTTCTACTTATTTTGGTTGATACGGTGCACCTCGTAAGTGACGACACAGTCGATCACATGCTTCGCTTCATCATATTCTCGGCATCGTACCGAACCGGCACGGCGGACATTGTCACGAACCTGAATATAGCGGCGGGTATATCGTGGTAGAGAGGAGAGGTAAAATTTTGGAAGGAAAGTAGGAAGCTGGATAGGTAACTCTTTTGTTCTCTGAGGAATTTAGGGACAGCCATGAGATTGTGGCACCCTCGTGGATGTTCAGAGTTGTATTAAGCTTGATGAGGCATGTGGAGTTGTTAGAAATATTTCTGATAGGTAATCCTCAGTCTCTATAGCAAGCAGCAGTTAGACGTACATCAGGCAAACAATTATAGGGTGCATGTTTGAGGGAAGATGAGCAGTATATATTTTGTATCCAAGCATCTTGGTCACCTCTTGCCTAGCAAATACATCTTCGCCTTTGTTCAACGTTCGTGATGCAGTATATATTCTTCAGATCACTGTTTCCACACGTTAATACTGCTGTCTTCGAGGTTTCATATTCCACGGTTAGTTTTTCTTTGAACTTCCAAAGAAGATTGATCCAAGCTTTCCAACAATTTGCCCGGAAAATGACGATAATCAGTAAGTAGCTTATGATTCACGAGGTACAGGAAGGACAGTTTGGCTGAAAATATGTGAAAGGAATCTGATAGCGATATGGATGGCATCAAGTATTACAAGAATACAGAATTTACATTTTTGCTTAGAAATTTGAAGTATTTAACTGATTAATATACATGGTTAACATTGGAAATATCGACTCGTAAATAGTACCTGAATGTCACTGGCGTTACTGGTGGAAGTAAATACTTTGCACTTGACGATTTCTTGGAATAGGGAGGATTGCTGCTCAATGCCTTTCTGCTTGGGAGCTGACGATATTTCCCTAAGCAGTATTAAGATTTGATATGGAAATTAGCACTTTCACCTATTTGATGTCCATACCTCGTACACCGTTACGTTATATGGAATTCGACGTATTGATTAGCATTGGGCTTCAGCAAATGGCGATTGAAGGGCTTCTCCCGAGAACAATATGTCAAATGTGTGTGTGCGTGTGTGTGTGTTTGTATGTGAATGGCAATAAAATTACGATTAACTTCTCGGCCTACTGCAACGCTCAATGCAGGGTTATAATATTGCAACCCTGACCGACATCGAACTTAAACTTTACAACTTGGTTTAATCATAACTGAATTCGATTTCAAATATACATTAACGCCTTGCACTTGGGCGGTGACCCTCAGTCGCCATTTAATAAAACTTGTATGGTCGACATCTGTCAATGTATCAAATTCTGTTGATTGTGACGGTGCGCTAGGTTGCGATGTCAAATATTTCTACAAGTCTATTATTATACAATTCCATATTTATGGCTGAATAATTTATAGTCCCTTCTTCAATAGAAAATCTTTGATGTTCGGTTCCTCCCTAGGCAAATAATCTTTGAGTGTAAAGGGTTTACATGATCGTATATGATCATACTAGTGGTCCGACGCATCACCCTAAGTTTCGCCTACTTACCTGGGCTTTGCGCATTCGAGGCTCGTTCTCTTAGTAACCTTCGTAAAACCACGTGTGCATGATGGAATATGTGCGATACTACGTTAATTTTGCAATGAGCAACTACTATTTTCGGCATATGGGAAGATAGAGTGTTTGAAACAAGTTATTTTATCCCCTTTGGTAATTATATTTATAATGTGTGTTGCTTGTCTTATAATTCATCAATTCCTTATGGGGTCCGTAGAATATTTGAACGAGTGTTTACGATGAAGTATATTAGGCAATTAATTTATAAATATACATTCATATAGAATATCTATTTTATCCGATTCAGCGAAGAATTAGGTAATGTTTGATGATATTTATTGAGCAATTAGCTAATAAACATTCTTTGAATGGAGACATAACTTTGCCGAGGTATAAATGGTCCGGCAGGAATTGAGAATTACGCTAAATATGGTGATAGCTGACTAATTCGAAGATACGCATGGAAGATATTAAGAGGATTGTTAGAATCCGCTTAACAGGTTGCATGCATAAGCTCCTAATTCGGGTAGCTCTACGTAGCACGCAGTTTAGCCACACGTGTGTGATCTATGGTGTATAATGCAGGTTCGCGTGAAAGTGTGATGGTAACTTGTGGCACTGAACATCTACGTTGATCAACCTACAAATGCTAGAGTGTGTATAAAGGAGACGATATCATAGATGATATCTACTGAAGTTAAAACAGGACTATTAATAGAGGAACGCAGTAATTAAATACGGTCATTAATTAAAATCGTATATGAAAGTCTATAACAAGGTATACAGGATGGATTTAATATTCGTTGGTCGTGGTTCCCAATATAATAAAGGGATTGTTACTCAAACTCTAACCTTTCTATGCATTGGTGATTCGAGGGATAAATCATTAATTAACCCTGCCTAGCGCGAACGGCTTATACAAGTGAAACCGGCTCTGAAATCCATCTCGTCTATTGAAACAAGCGAGAGAATTGCTGACTAGCTTCCGCGCAGTACAATCGTGTTCAAGACGACTCCAGGCTCACCAGCCTCACGATTGGGCCTACCATGCCTCAGTAATTTCCGCTTTTACCATGGCTTACTCGCAAACCAAGGTATTCCCCGAATCAATGATGCTCCAAGAGGCGCAACAAGGGCCCAGAGATGCCTCGCAGCTGGACTGAAATTACGTATCTCTAGCCCCAGCGGAAGAACTTACTCAGCCGTAGTTGTCTGCCTGCAGGCACATGCTGGACCAACTTCAGGCCTATACCCTAGACCCGAGCCACCAGGGCTGCTGCAACCTCTCATTAACTCCGGCAGCAGCAGTGACCGATCGTCACCCTGGAACCTGATGCATGGCGAGATTAAGAGTAGCTCGAGTACGGGTCGGTGGCGAATCGTGACGATGATGTGCGAAGCGTGGAATTATCGAGTACACGGGAGTACGTCACGTAGGCTGGTGGGTACTTTAGGGCGCTCGCGATTATCGCGAGAACTGTTACTTCTGTTGGGTAAACGAGAGGGTTACGGGAGAAAGTATATGGAATTGACATATTCGCTCGAAGCTATGCATCTCACACTTGTACAAATAACGAGCATATCAGTCTTAACATAGGAGTCCATCTTTTAGATATTTATGACAACTCAGATCTAAACGCATGCATCCTTGGTCATCCAACGATGTCTCCTACCTAGTAACATGCTGTGTTGATACTCACAAATCCCTCATCCTCCAACGATGTCTGCCATCCAGAAACTGTTGTGCTCAAAGTCTAGCATCCCCCGTCGTCCATCGAAGTCTTCCTGATTAAATCTTGAGGTAACTGAAATCTGCAAGGAAAATGCATTAGTGTAAATAGAAACACGAATGAAAATAGAAGCGAGACGGACAGAAACCGTAAAGGTTTATCAAATGGAAGGAACAATCCATCGATAAGACTGAAGCAACACATCAATGAAACAAGACCGAATTCGAGAAAACACACCGACGATGAAAGAACCCAGAAATAGGGGTTAGGAAATTCTGAAACGAAGGGAAGTTTGGATTACGATGTATCGGTTGAGTGGACAATGGCTATCTACTAGCCCGCAGGTACTGAAAATGACCACTCTTCACCGCAACCACAACCCATTAAACCTGTAAATGAAATATGTATATTAGCCCTGGAACAGGGCTGATTAGAAATGGGAACGGTGAGACATTAAAAACAACAACGAAATATTTGAACAGAAGCGAGAAAATGAAACCGGAAGAAAGGCGGTAACAGAACTGATTTACCTAATCCTACCTGTCACAGGCATCTGCTCATCTCAGTCCCTCGGTACGGTCCCCAATGTCCCGCTGGTGATGTCCCAGAAACGCCAGGACCAGACACCGTAGAATCGCGCCCGAGCTCCAGCCGGTGAAGACCTTTGTATTTCTTATACGACCCCCAATCGGTAGCAGAAATCGGCCGAGGGTATTCGAGTTTTGTCGGATGCCATAATAATTTCCTGTGCTCCATTACAGTCGATATTTTCTTAAAGCTTCCCATTTTTATCGTATATGTATGATACAGGCAATTTGTTATTAACAATATTAATATGATACTGCTAATAAGTTCATCCATTTATCCAAAATTAGTAATACCATTTACAGGATTTCTAAACTAAGGAATCCTGTTGTACGCAACGTTGTGTCAAATTGGCCGTATTGGTTTATGTGTACCTTTTGGGCTTGCGGATATATATTTTACAGTTCTATCTGCATGGAACGTTATCCTAATATTTTTTCTGGATGCCATCTTCTTCAGAGGGGCCTGCAGAATACTGTAACATGAAGAAAATTCGTTTCATATAATAAACGCTTTGTAAAGATCTAGGAATATTTATAGAAAGTGTGATCGGAAATTTATTCTTAAATTCATAATTATTTATAGTTATTCAGAACGAAAAATAGCTTTAATTAGAGACATTGGTTAACTCAGGACACTCTCATCTGCCTTGTAAGGCAAGAATGATCCTCCTATCGTTCTCATTGCTTATTTTTGGATAAACGCGCATTTTTTTTTTAAAAAATGTGTATGCGAGAGAAATTCAAATTACGCATTCGCTTTCATTAAAGTACGCCGTAAAAGAATTGCAATGTGGTTATTACAGATTTAATGAAAATTTACAATGTATGGAACAGTGTAGCCTGATTCTATCTATTCCCATATAAAATTCATTTAATCAGTTATACGAGAAATTAACAATTATATCTTGTATCTTATTTTCATGCCTTCCATGTTAATTAAAAATTCATGCTCTGGACAATTTGTTATTAACACAAAACTTAATAATTAGTACATTACATGACTGCAAATTTAATTGGCAATGCAATAATTAAGCAGCAAATGATATTTTCATTTAGATAGATAATGATATTGGTAGCTCAGTACGCTTATTATCTTTTCTGAAGTTGTCATATTTATTCTAATTTGGACGTAACGAAATATTCAAATGCAAGGACTCTTTGTCACGATATAAGGATTATCAACTTCACACTTATATTGTAACTATACGCACACATTGATGCGTCGTGTTAATTATGCAATCTGCCAATAATCCATACATTATTTCGTTCGACTAATATTAATTATACTATTTACACGGTAACTATATATACTTAAATACACGTTTGCATATATTTCACACTAGATTTAAGGAACCCGTGAATTAGACCGACTGTTTGCACCAATTAAACGGTGGTAGCAGATTCAGTTAACGTAAACGAGGTAAGTTAATGTAATACACAACTGTGTTTAAATTAAACTAACCGTTAGAGGATGTCAGGTGGATTCCTTTACCTGTCAATATGGCTGGTACCCTCGAAAATAGGAATACAGGTAGCGTCCGTAAGGCCAGATACTAACACAGACACGAGTCCAACTGCCATCTTCCTGTTTTACTTCAAACTTACTCCAGGTAGATTCCCAATTTAACAAAGCCTTTTATCATTGACACCATTCACAAAACCCGTTGCACGTCCCTCGGTGCTCTCCTATACCAAATCACGTCCCTCCTCATTTTCCCAAGAATTTAGACGAAATACTTCTAATTTATTCCTCTGAGAGGTGTTATTCCACTATACAATGTTATAAACATCCTCAGATGTCTCTTCACCACCTATCCAGTTCTGATTTCGTAACATTTACTCGTAATTTAACCAAACTACCATCCACATAGCCAGTCACGTCGAAATAAGTCACAAGAAGGAGGACTTATCCTTCTTGCGCGGGCATAATTGGGCGAGTATCGCGGTACGTTCTAGCCGCAACGAGAACGTTAAACGCGGAGGAGATACGTACCGTTGGAGGTCAAACGTGCGAGTGTGATAAGCCTTTGCCTATCTCAGTTTTTGCAGAACGACTACGAACGAAGTAGCTAGTACATGTTCACGTGCTTGTCAGAAGAACTAATGCTGGAAACCAGGCATTAAACCAGGATTCATGCCAGTACGTCAAGCCGTGTACGAGGATTATGATTTCGACAATGATAAATGCAATACGAGCCAAGCGAGTGTTTAAATAGCTGTACTCTACTGGTGCCGCTACAAAGAGGTCTGCAGTTCGTTACTTTGTATTCGTCCTTTTGAAAGTGTAAGACATGAGAGCGTCTACCAATAATATCCTTTCCTTTATAAGAGAAATTTTTTATCCTCGAATAGCGTTTCGCTATGATATGAGCACATAATTATGAATCAGAAAAAGATTTCATGATGCAAAATGTTAAGAAAATTGGATTTGAGTATGATATTAATGAAGAAGGTGACACGCTTGCAGTAATTGTCTGAATAAGGAGTCGCAGATTCAGCGAATAGCAAATTATTGTAAAAATTAACGTGAAGTTAAGGTCAGCGGGTACTATGGGATGAAAAGTCATGGGAAGGAATGCAAATCGGTTTCGCCATTTAGTAAGCTTACATATAGAAGGATCTAATAAATGAAACCACAGATTTTGTAAAAGTCTAATTTTAAATATGCATACACAGTTAGGGTATATATGTACTATAATAGTAATGTAAGTTACAGAAAAGGACATATCATTATAAGCATTTAAAGATCGGAAATATCTCGTTTCAAAGATATGAGACAAAATGGCACCTTTCGTTTGTATATTTTACATTTGTTCAAATAGATCCTATTATTCCACCACCCACTCCTGTTTTCCTATTATATCCCAGTCTTTACGTAATATTTACATAGGGCTCTAAGCGTTTAGTACTACGGTATTACTTAAAATTATTCATCAGAACTTACTCTCACGAAAAATTTATCAACACATACCCCATCGCTTGTACCTAGATAACAAATTCACTGACCTGCAGTTTATTATCTATTTTTATCTTCAGTGACCAGTAACAGTGAAAGCAATGTACAAGACAACACTTCATGGAAACTTCCAAGTATCTTTTTCCTTTTTGCCCGGAAACAACGTTTTTACTTCAAAAACATCTGCCAGTGCTGTCATCTGATTGAATACGATAGATAACGAAGAAATGAAAATGTTTTCAAAGTACAAAGGGTTAATTGTTATTTCCATTGTTGTAACTGACAGGATTCACCGCTGCCTTATTACATGTTTTCCAAAGAATTACATCGCCTTATCTTGCTGTGCCTAATTCTGCATTCACTATGTATCTGACGTAGTATAGTCACACAATAAACTGGATTAAATCGATTCGCCGGCAGCATCCTCTATATAGATATATGATTCTGTTACTGTGAATGAGAGGCAATAAGGCGTATCGAAATTTCGATCTTAACTTGGTCATATTTGAGCGGATAATGCTAAGCATGTATGCAGCGAGGGGTGCCATTGAGGTGATATCTGACCGCAGTGGTCGATTCCACGTGGACAGATAAAACGAGAATGTGGAATAGGACGTGGGCTAAAAAGTGCTCTTCATCCATTCTTTCGTTTTCGAATGGAGGACGTTTGAATGGTCGGGGATTCGAGAACCAATGCTTATATGCGCTGCGGACTATCGATTCCGTTTTGTTAATCCTGTTATTCGGCAGTCAGTCACTGAATATAAGTGCCTCGTGCTTAGAGATTCATTGCTTTACTTGTAAATTGATATGGGTGGTTGGGATTTTTTTTATCGGTGAAACTGTGCCTCGCATATTTTCATTTTTGTTAGATATTCTCGGATGTGTGCGTTTCAGCAGTGGACTCGAGACTTAAACTTGGTATGCGGTAACTTGTACGAGTGTCTGTTGTCCAATATTAGAGTTACCGGGCTACAACGTATGTCTGAATAAAGTATACATATTATATAAAGTAATTTAATGGAAATAGGTAAGTATATATAGACCTGCTTCTACTTTAAAAACTAATATGAATAACAATTTTGTTCCAAAAAGGCGTTTTTTAAATAATTATGAAGTAGGAAGTCAGGAATCCGTTATTTTAGCGGGTTAGGTAGATCTAACATTAAGTTTCATTTTATTTCAGACAAATCAGTGATATAAAATCTACATAAAGGAAATTATATGAATGTATGTCAAGCTTTGTTTTATGGTACAGATAACTTCGTATTTCGATAACCATTTATTTTCATATTAATTGGTAATGTGAATCCTACATACAGATCTGTTGGTTTAAAAAATACGAGGCATTGAAGTCTAGCTGACGTATCTGTTACGTCCTTTGTAGAAACCGAGGATGTTATAATTTTAATGCAAATACCCGTTATATGATTTTTCAATTTCGTAATGTTAGTACCTTCCGTGTGAAATTTCTTGTTAGGCCACACGCTTTTGTTGATTCAACAAGTATGAAGATATCACGAGAAACGTCCAGAAATGTCAGCTACCCTTAATTTTCTTAATTTGGTGTCACTTATTGGTTCATTGAGTACACTCCTATATTTTAAAGTAATAGAGTTAGTATTCTAATATAGTAATAAATCATTATTGCCTTGTACTGTAAGAGACAAAATAAAGTAAATAAATGTAGAAACAGCTTAGTGGGTACAAAGATGTAAATTTCCTAAAAAATAGAATTATAAACTCGTTAAATTGTGTGAAATTACATGTCATTAATAGTTTCCTGCGCATTTGATAGGGCAAGGCATATATTAAATTTCTAAATTAGATTTAAAGGCGTGAAATTAATACTTCATATTTTAAATTTGGAATCGGCTTTCCGGCCAAGGAATGGCTTATAGTATTTTCCTCCTCTCATTATTTACAATGAAGCAACATTTCTCATGTCATGAGCAATATCAAGTATAAAATGCTTTTATCTGATTTGAGAACGAAAATTTTACACCACGTGATATTTTGTAGAAGCACAAGAGTGGTTTTATGACAAGCTTACGTGTAATATCTTGATTCCCAGATAATTGTGGTATATTATAGTCAATTTTCGTTCTTGAGTACTTATTTAGTAAACTAGTACATTTGTACATATTTGGCAATCGTTTAAATATAATTCCTGCAGTTGTAGATGAATATTTATAAAGGAGTAAAGCAGGGCCTGGTATTATACTGAAACAATGTCAAAATCAACCTGGGTTGAATGGGAAAAAGATCCTGTAATAAAATAAATTTTTGAATATTTGCTCCTGTGCCATTAATAGCAAGGAATGAGATTTTCCAAATGGAATAGGTTTCCATTGAATCAATTAATAATACGTTTAATAATATTAGATGGAAATAATGCTTGTCTGGACAGGATATGAATATTTTTATCTTCATTAGCAGGCAATTTCATTGAAAAGTCCTTATTAAATATGATGGTGAAGGAGTATGAATAATAAGGAACAGAATAAGATTGTAATCTTCAAAGTAAAGTTCTGATATAACTTCTGCAATTTCAATTATGCCTTTGCGTAATATTGGTTGAGGTAACTAATTGTGTTTCCATTGAATGGATTCTGAAGGTAGTGAATAACGTGAAGTTAATTTCAACTTTCTTCCTAAATTCCCTCGTTACATATATGAAATTGAAATGTGAAGTAAAATACGTTATGACCTAAAAATGTCATGCATATTAGTATTGCTGACGATATCAGCAATAATTTAGGCGGATCCGTTTGTACTTATTTACCCTAATGACACTTTTTTCTTTTCCTTCTTATTCCCTAAATAATCACTGTAATTTCTTGTTACATGACCTGCAAGTGACCAGATATCCAATTTTACTTTCCCAAATAACAATCTCATTATCATACTAGTCGAAGATTCATTACCTTCTATAAACTCAACCTACAACCATAAAAGTAGACGTCCTCCACAGTGGTTACCATATTTCTAGAGAAGGATGAAGAACTTTCAGCGAAAGTAGAATATGAGTCGACTGTCTTCATCCGTTTGATTAAAAAAATTACGAAAGTACACTTTTAATATGCCCCATTCTTCAACATGCGTCCATTCCCCTTCATTAATTTTTTACGCGTTACGCGGATCCGCTTCTCTCTCGTTTCGCATGTAATTCTTTGTATCTCTATTATTATAACAGGCATTATAACAGAACTAATATGATGACATTCGAAAAACCTGTAACGCGTGTTCCGGTATAAAGCGTTATTAAAAGTCAGTGTTTAAATTCCATTTTAATTCACACATTTATGACTCCATTTATCCCCATTTGATTAGTACACCTTTCAAAGCTCTCAATTTATAATATTCGAATAAAGATTGAATACGAGATTAAATTGTTAACATTACAAACGTGGATGCCAGCAAATACCTGTTATAAGTAGTTTAGGTTTGCTTGAACTGATATCAACGTCTTTAATGCTATATAATTTAAGAAAATTTATTTTTTCAAGGTATAAATAATGAAGTTAGAGCTAAAGGAATAAATTCTTTAGGGGAATGAATCTTGAATGGAGTAAAGGAAATGTATGACGTATAGTAGGGGAAATATATCGATACGAGGATAATTGTTGTCAGCGAATTTTATTAGCCAAGCATAGGGAATGCGATGAATAATAGACGATACATGTTCATATCTTCGGCGTCGAAATTATAATGCAAAAGGCAAAGTATTCGTTTGATTTTTACAGTCCCACAAGTGAATGTTCTTCTTTGCGGAAGGTCCTCGTCTAGGGGGACACACGTACAAAAGCTTTCGGTAAATAGTATGCCTCCCTCAAATAATGATGCTCCTATCACTCTCATAAATATATGCGCATGTGTTTTCACTATTGCGGTTTCATTGGGTCCGGCATAAACGTAAATGTTGTGAGTGTATCCGTCCGGATGGCACAGTTTATAAACTTTATCCCACCATTTTGCCACTTGCCCGGAATACATTACAGAATACTGTGACGTCCACTCTGTGGAAATACTGTTTCGTTGCTTAAAATATTTTTGCCCCGTCTTACATTGCTCTTAAGCGTGTGGACAATTGCATCAACAATACTTCTCTGTTTATACAAACGGTTCTCAGTTCTAGCGGTGGAACTATCGAAAATATGTAAATATTTCAGTATTGATATATGGCGACCGCGTTTCATCGCGCTTTTTATACGTGTGTGCGAATACATGTCTGCCTGCGAATAATGTAATCTAATTTCACGTAGACGCGCTGCAACCATGATAAGTAAGATATCAATAGATGTGTCCATTTCTTCTATTGTAACAGGCATCCAGGCCACATGTTGTCTTCTGCTGCTGGATGCAGAGTTGTTCCTGTATTGTGTAGCATATCTATTCGATTCCTGAAAGATCATTGCAAATGTGTAGCCTATGACGGACAACTTATACAAGGAAACAGGATCATCGCTGTTCATGTCATCAATTAACAGTTCCTACTCCTCCCGACGTACAATCGTGGCTGCACCTCCTCCTTTATTTCCTGCCACCCGTCACCACCTCTTCATCTAAATCCGGGTCGAAATCTTCTTCTTCCTTGGTATTTTCGTCCAGTTCTTTAGCTAACGTTGCCTTGTTACTGCTTGCCGCGTCCTCAGGGGCTGGCAGTATTTGCGACCATTGAACATTTCTCCTGATTGAAATGATTGATTCACCAGGCGAATGACTGGTTTCCATCTCCACGGATTTATTTATTATTCAGATGTACGGAAACTATACCAGATAAATGTTAACCGCCTTTCAAGGGGAAAGGAGAATTATAACTAGGTATACACTTACTGGATATAATGTGCGTTCAGGAAGCCCATTGCGTTAGAACCATACTGACCACGCACCGCAAAGAATCATCGCACAGCCCACAATACCCGCAATGAATGCTAACTTCGCTCTTCTACAATCGCTGTCAAATTGGTGATGGCAGCCAACGACCACCTCTCTAGCCAGTAACAAAGTTATTTAGTTTCTCAACTTGTTTTCCATTGTGCATTTAAACACTGTGTTTTTCTTTACTGCTTATTTTAAACGCATGCTTGTTATTCCGCTACTATACATATCATTATATTTACGTTCAGCCCATAAGATTCTATACCTTGTATCGTGCAAGATGTAAACCGATGAAGAATATAATCGTTTGAAATAACATATCTTAAACTGTATGGTGTTGCAATTACAGATTCTATTCTTTGGGGAGAACGGACCTACGATAGAGAAATCCTTATAATAAGAAAGAATATTTGAACAGATTCTACTTTCAGAGTAACGTAAAAACGTAAAAATTCGTATTTTTATAATCTACATCCAAATTTGGCCTAATACTATCCAGTTCAAAAGAACATAATGTAAACCTTTTGCCACAAAGGAAATTTCCAACAGGAATAATACAGTAATTAATAATAAATTATTTTAGCATCAGTCATTCGTACTAGAAAGCCAATCATATTTATTGAATGTCGCGACCAATTGTTTATATTTTTATGTCCAATGTAACGTTTAAAGCTATCCCTTGCTCTTCTAATTATTAATAATGTCGCACATAAGCGATTTACCAAGGAATTCGCAGCGGAACATTAGCACGTGTGAACTGATTGCTTATCCGGGAATTACCGTAGTTCGTTCAAACTGCAGCGCGAACTGAAATCTATTTCGGAGGAGTTTTGTTGAATGATGTTTCCAAACTATCAAATATCCGTGGCAAATAAGCTAATCGTAAGCATGGGCACACTGTCGTCAATAAAATGAAGTTGGATGACTATGAATCAGCCTGATGGATTCACTTGCATTCGAGATTTGCATACCTTCCAGCTACGCTATGCGAAATGGATTATCCAATCATGAATATTTGTTGACGCTTGAAAGGCATTCCTTGTGGCCAAAAGCGATACTCCGGCATTTATATTTCAAAGAAAGGTATGCGTATCCTTCTGCATTACTGTTCGCGTGATGGATATTTCCTTCCGCCTTTTTATTTCCTTTTGTATACAATTCTACGGACAGATTGTGAGAAAATAGCGAGAAATTGTAGAATTGCTTTGGATTATAAATACAGCGTCTAGTTTGTTATCGTGTACTGTTATTTGTATGCACCCCTGCAAAATTCATAAAATTTTTTGATGGAAAATGTATGATTCGTTGGAAGAGAAGCTGTTTGGCGTTACGTGGTGCTAGCAATGTTTGGCATATTTTTCGTCTCTGTGCAATCGAATGAAGTTTGTCGTGCATATTCCTTACTAATTGCTTTTCTAGCGTTATATAAAATTTTTCTGCCTTCAATTTTAATTTTAATTATTGCACGATTTATATTTTGTCGCCAATTTGTCAAACCGGTCAAACCCACATTCGAACCCAATTTTGAAAGGGTATAAAGGTATTTCCCATCCACCTTATCTGTCTTCCCTCATCCCTCGACCTTGCCCGAGTTTCGAAAGGCCTTCAAAATGGTTCCTTTTTTTGTTTGCCATCTAATCATGTACCACACTGGAGGCCTAAACTTTTGGAACCATAGGCACACGGTTTGAAGTGATCGCAGAAGGAGCACTCCAAGTCGTAGTATACTTCACTGCTGTTTTTACCGGACATAGTATCCATTAACCAAATCAATCAAGATCCTTGAGAATCAGTAAATGGATCGCCTTCTACAGCCGAACAAGGTTAACAAATTTCAGAATAGAATATGCTCAAAGTTGAGGATACTCCGTTAATGCGTATATTCAGAATAATCGCTTGAAAATTAGGTACCCTCCATACTCCAACCATTACTTTCACTTACAAGATTTATTCATCATTTCAATATAATGCACCCAAAACGTACTCAACCAATCGTATCGAAATACCAAAAATCAAAATGCTTTTTCCATTCGACTCCTAAGACGATCCAGGTTTTCACATTGTATGACACATATAAGTAATAACTCGATTGCAACCGGTTACTCCCCATTCCCTAACCATGTAATTACATTCACCAAGCAAATGTAAGAACCCAAACCAACAACACGCATCCACATTAGACATTCCTTAATGTCGTCAGGATTCTATGGAAATAACGAAAAATCATCTAACGCGTCCACACTCGTCATTCCAAGGTCCCTGCACCAATATAACGCACGGATCGCTCTGCAGTCGTACGAGAAAAATATATGGTCGGCGAATCGGGTACTTATTATATGCAAAGCAGTCAATACCGAATACCCTTTGGTATATAATTGGAATTAGCAGCGATCAGTTCCTGTTGCGATGTGTTTCACGTGCCGCCCCTCTTCGACAGTGCGACGCGAATGCACGAAACTTTGTGGCGAGAAGATCAGTGCTTTTTATTATGCGGCACGGTTAAACGACGGCTACAATACAGTACGGGTGTCCGGTGAAGCAGCAACGTACGCCTTGCCGAGCGCGTTGTACATGCATACATGTCCACTTTTCAAACCGATGCACCATACCGCCGTTGGTCGCTAGACATGTGCATCCGATCTTCCAACGCCAAAGGCACTTGTAAAGGCCACAATGACGCTTCGGTTTCTAAGAGCACCGCTGCCGCTCGCACCGAAACGACTGAGGGGGCCATAGTGTTTGGCGAAGGAATTAGGTCTCGTTTGCGGGCCAATCACTACTTTCTCGTCTCACGGTCCTCGCTCTTCGCGCGCAAGTGATGGTCCTCTTGGTACTACGTTGTATTGAGTTTCTCGTTTATTGGCGTTAACCACATGTGCTGGGAAATTTTTCGCGATGAGCACGTAAAGACTCTGAACTTTTCATGTTTGTACCCATGGAATCCGTTTGATGATATTTATGGTGCAATGAAGTGAGGAAATCACGAGCATTTCATTTCCGTATCTCACATGAAGTTGCTTCTAGCCAAGTTATTATTATATTATTATATATTATTATTATATGGTAAGCTAAACAAATTTGCTAACATTGCAATTAACTTCAGATCTCTTTTCACGACTTGAGTATGGAGACTTCTTGGATTTTTAGTTCGTGAGCTTTACTCTCATGATCGACATTCTCTTTGTATTATTGTCGTGATACTTCTATGTAGCTTAGTCTCTGATTGTCCATCGCGCTAAGCGTTTCGTCTGCATTAACAATTTTTCCGTTGGTACTTTTTTTATGCGAATATTCTTTACCATTTGTAATGGTTCTATATTGCTTCTTTGGGGAATATTCGATATAAACAAGCACATTTTATTTAGTCGAAGTTCTCGCTGTGCAAATCACCACATAATTAACAGTACGTTACTTCACAATTTTCCACATATTACGACAATTTTTTGGAAACAATTCTAATTTATTCCAGGTTTGCACACGTAAAGGCAATACCACACAATTTTTCCTGAACTATATCTTATTACATATTTGACGTGATTATAGCAACACCAGAAATGACATTTTCCACCTCCATTTATTGTTTTAAATATTACATTTAGATGTTTTAACGATAGCTGTTACTAGATGTCCAGATTAATTTTCTTAGGCCAACTTTATTTTAATTTTGCTTCAATTATGTTCAACGACACTATTCACGCCGTGTGTCACACATATTTTGTTTCCAAGCATTCCAATAAAGTTTCAGTTAGAAATTGTTTAAATACGACTTCTGCCTGCAAATGCCCGACGATTCCATAGTATAAAATGCACGCAATAACATTCATTTCGACGCACCTTCACACTTGTCATTTATGTCCATGAAAGGTTAATGCATACCCAAGCCTTCCTTTGAATGGCATTCGTATCTTCCTCTTGCATAGGTTTGCCCTTTTTCCTAATGTTCAATGAATTCCATAAAGAACAAGCAAATACTATTCAATTTTGATAATTTAAGGCAATCGAATTAAGCTGGATTTTTCGGGGTTACGAATTAAAGTGAACGAAGTATCAGTTAACTACCTCACATTTCTTAATAAACACTTCGTATGATATTTGTACAGGGAATAGTACTTTCAATTAGAGAATCAATTTTCTACAATGACAACCCTAGCGGAAAGTAACTAACTGAAGAATAATTATGCGTTTGCGTAAATACTATGAAAAACAAATGGACGCTCGTCATGAAATGGGTAAATTGAATTCGGTGGTTATTTCGGAAATTTACTCTTACGTAGTTTGTAATTACCCTTACACTTAAATACATCCTTTATGGATAATATGAATAGATTTCTATCGAGTTTAAGCTATATTATAATGACACAACAGAGATGGTTGCATTATAAAATTCGTATATTGTTAAGATGCGAAAATAAGCTAACATAGGGCAGCGTTCAATTTCTCCATTTCGTTGGAATAAATTATCTATTCTAACGTATCCAATAGGTCCCTGAAAATGTGGAATTTCGTAAAAGCTTGTAATTGTTTACTATTCTGGCCGGAAACTGAAAAATTTATTGTATAAGCTTAATTTCATAACGAAGGAATAGTTTTGCTCCAAATGACAGCATAGCTCTAATTCAAAGAAGTGAATGGAATATATCTGGGCTAGCCAATTCATTATAACAAAGCATTGAATGCCAATATACTAGTCAATTCAATTTGATGATCAACATAAATCAAAGCAATGAATAAAACAGTAATCAAAGCTCTCTGGCACATAATTATAGGAATTCTGGCTCTTCAATTTAAATTGCAAACAGTCTCTATAGGAAAATTCTGACACCAGTTCCTACGTTTAGCTTCACGAAATATTGGGCAACTCAAGTTCATATACCGTCATAACTATAACTTCATACTCGCAACATTAAATTTAGCAACATTAGAGAGAAGGAGAGGCATCTCAAATTTCCTTCTTGCCATAAAGTGCTCCTTGGCCTTGTAAATAATTCTGATATATTGGAAGTACACTCAATCTATGTGCCAACCTTTTAGTCAATACGATCCATCCTTCTCCATACACAACTATATAGAACCGCTTTTGCGTATCGTTCCCGCATTTCTGGAATGATTATTAAAGTTAGCAACACTTGCATTAGCCTAGATATATTTAGCCAACAGCTTCACTGTAAAAAAGAGCTACAATATGGAACATCTCTGTAGAAAATTCTTTTTTCCAATTCTTTTATACATCTCGTCTGTGTATTAGTATATTCTTATTTTCAGTCTTATTTCCATTCTCTACTTTTAGTTTTCTCTGTTGCCATTAATTTTATGCCTCACTGAAGTCATTTTCTTGTCATTTTTCTGATGGGATTGTCCTGTGCACATAAATAAATAAATAAATAAATAAACTCGACTTTAATAGAAGCTACGATATAGAGCAATACTTCAAGCCGCCTACCAAACCATCTACTTAATCTCTCTGGTTAACCAATTTTTCAAGTTATATTAGCGGAATAATTAAATCACTCAATTGAGAATAACAATTACAATAACAACTTAAACAGCAAGTTCAATGCACCGGCCAATATGTATTAAAATAGCAAATTGCATAACACATAAATGCATCTAACACAGTTACCACGAATTACGAGTCCGGCAACTAATCCAATCCATGTGTACAATCAAACCATCCCACAGCAAGTATCCCGGTATGATAGGAAGGAAGAGGATGAAAGAAATTTGCAAGAATATCAACGGAGAGCTCGCCGGTGGGATCATTAACGCGAGGAAGATCATACCGATGTTTCCGATATCGAATCTGAAGCCAGTTCTCGTATTCCTGCCCGTCGAAGTATATCTTCGGTTTCTTGGTCTTCCGTCTCGAAAGAATGCGGAATACATTCAAACTAAATTCACAAAGACGTGTACCTTTTTTCACGCGCGTGTTCGACAGGACAGTATGGAAATGCTAGTCGCATCATGCCGCTAATACCATCCACTGTCGTCAGGAAAATCGGAAACTCGCGCTACATACCTCAGTTACGATGCAGTAAACGTCTATCGTGGCAAAGAGTCGCGGAGGAATTTGAATTAGACTGTAGGACGAGTGCTATCGACCGAGAGGTGTGGAAACACTCTGCCCCTGGCGGTTTCATCGTTGCGGAGAAATGACGATTCGAATAATATGTGCTGAAATTTCGGCGAGAAATATTAAGTCGGTGAACGGGGAATCGTTTACTAATTAACGTGAGGAAATATTTTATTCCGACAAACCACGCATCGTCATTTGAAACTTGACGCTATAACTACCAGAGGTCATATGAACCAAGGATAAGGAAAGGAAAGAGGAATTCGTATAAATATAGAAAAATTAATTTAACGTGTATTGATCGCAACACCAAGTAATCATGTGACAAAGGCAATGATCGATTGAATGGGAAATATCATATTAAACACTTGGATATGGCTTTGGATTTGAACATTAGTAGGTTTTATATACTAATTAATTTTTATTCTCACATTGCTCGCTTAACTCCTTGCAACATGATTTATCTTCGAGAAGCTGAGCTTACTTCTATTACTGAATTTTGATTGGCAACTTTCATTCCCATTTTATTCAAAATAAAGTATTGCGTATTTTTTCGATTTGTTCAAACTTCGCGCACGTTAAAATACGCTTCATGTAACTTCAGGATAATGCAAGTGCAATTGATATTTGCGGGATATAGCATGAGAACTTCAAGAAGTGTTCGACCCTTTACCGTAGAGTAAGCGGTTAACGCCATACGCCACCATGTACATCGTTTGCGTACTTCCGTGCGTCTTACCTTCGCATCCCTGTATTTGACCTGTTTTTACACTCCTTTACTGTAGACGACGGGGACAGTTTCTAGCCAGAAATTTGTAGAAATTGGAACGCTGGTAGTATCGCGAGGAAATGTCGCTTTTACATTACGTTCAAATTACGGGGTGTAAAATATCTAAAGTAACATAATAAAAGTTCGTGGGCAGTTTTTCGTTTCCAAGTGAATTCAGACCGAATGAAGAGTATACCAGCGACATGTCACTAACTAGAAGATCTATATGGTAGGATATACACTACATCCAATTCCAATAACACGCACCGGTCATAATGAACAGAAGCAAGCAAAACTCCATCTGGTTTCTGAAATAATATCAAGCAGGGTCGGAGTTTAATAGAATAATTTATTCGGAGAGAAATTACCAAGCAGTCAAAAGTCCTATATTAAACTTAATGCGGTTTCTGCAAACTGAATACTCCAGTCGTCCTGTCTTCACAATCTGGAGCCCAGAAAAAATAATCTGAGGAGAAACAGACACCACAAGGGTTTCCCAATCTTTTAACAGAACACCTGTCTCCATTTTCGACGACAAGAATATCGGAGAGGAGATTCAATCGTAGGACGTACTAGTACGACTTTGCCATTTATATGAAGCCCATAAATATTATTCAACGGTATATCCTTGCAAAGCTGTAACTGCACCATTAGGAAGGTCGCGCAGATCCACCGTTGCGCTTGGTTGCATACAATGAAATGTCATTGAATGGAGAAACAAGCTGCTAGATATACATTCCTCTGCATAAAAATACATTTGGCGCAAATACCGTGCTAACGACGCAGGAATATAATAATGTCGTTGCGGCAGAACGCGTAGCGACCGCAAACGAATGAAAATACCTTTCCACAGTAGAATGGCGAACCTAATAAATACGACGCGAACGGGAGACTAGGAATAGGTCACGGTGCACCATAAGAGCGATGGTTTGGATTCTTTGGATCGTCTACCTATGCCCGCATGCGAGCAGCATGGTTTCCGGCACGCGTGTTGCACTCTACGAAATAGAGGTGTTAGCCATGAAACAAAGCTCAATCCGTCGCCTCCTTCCGGCGACTTTCAAACGAAACTGCGTGTGTAATGTTAATTTACTCCATTGTGAGAAAAAGGCGCGAATAATCTCGCGATTTGTAGAAACATGAGTGACTGGAATACGTTCGGCTGCTGCAAATGGATACGTTCGCGGCGGGCTTGACGGAACAATTAATTAAGGCATTCTTGTGCTACGCATATTTCCATGAAAAAACATGCCCATTATGTTTCGTCGATTATGAAAATTCGTCTTCCCAATTAATCAGAATTTAGAGGCTGTTTCTGGGGAATATTATTATTATAATTACTACTTACTGCTGTGATTCGAGTAGCAAGAATTTGTCATGCCTGTGAATAATTGAAACGGCCAGTCCCAGCATTTGTGCACGTTATTGTTAGTTTTGAGCTTTATTCGGACGGAATGATGTATTAATATTTTTCATGTGTACTATACTCAGGTGCACTTTTTCGTAGGATCACGATAAAATACCGTAGACAAGATTTTTCTCGCTTCTAAACTACCTTTGCTGGCTTCTAACGCCTTTTTTGAACAAAGGGTTGAAAAATTACTCTACTTTATTAGAAATTTAAAAGGTATATGGGATGATTCGAAATATTTTTAATAATATTGTGTTAATTACGTAACGTATACCTAAAAGGAGCAATGTCCTAATTAAAGTTACCTTAACTATGTGTGTATTGCGAAAGATGTTATAACAAAGAATGGGAAGATAAAAATAAAGCGGGTGTTATACTTATTCTACGATATGTTATCCAAACCTTGTCGCTAACTATAGGAAGTGAAATTTAGAGGTACTTCCATATCAATGATAACGTTTCCATTTCGCTCTATATCTTACCCGATATTTTACTTTCCCCCTTACGGCTGCCCAATCATAGATAAAAGAAAACAAATATACCTTCTCCCATTCCTTAAATCTACGCGAAACAGAAATATTTCCATTTAATAATTAACTGGCAATGGACCATAATTGCCTATTCTCAGTAATTTAATTAAAAATTGCGTAACAACTTAATATACCTATTTTTCTTCTAATTCTCTAATATGGTCAATCTTCCAATATTTCCATTCAGATCATTTTCCCAAAACTTCCATTCGCCAGTCACTGGATCATTCATGGCAAGCCTAGTTCAACCTTTCCGTCCTATGTAATACGTAGCTTCATATTAAAATACAAAGACATCTCAGATCACTTCATAGGCAAGAAAAGAACGAACGCCCCCTCACCTTGCGATTGCAAATATACTTCCTCCCACTCCTTGTGCATACAAAAACGATAAATCTCTGCACTTCAACGTGCAATTAATGGAGTTCTCCGCGGCACAGGAAGGTATCAAATAGCTTCCCTTTAATGCGGCCGAATAATGTTAATTTCCAAGAGCCATGTTATTCCGTAGATAAACCTCCAATGGGCTGTAGCGTCGATTTCTTAGCCGGAACAATTCAGGGCTGCGACGAGCTTGCCAGAGAGTTAGCACTGTTTGCCCGCTGGTAATTGTGATCCACTTTTCCGCGGCCTGTGCTTACCCGATGCACATTCATGTGCGTGCTGTCTTAAGATCGTGCTTTAGAATGTTCCAGGCGATTAGACTCACAGTGATCCTTGTAACTGGGCCGAATCTACGCGACGAGGACAGGGAACGTTACGGGATTATATCGAACGATGCCAAACGAGGATCGTTCCTCTGTACGGCAAGATCGAGAAGCGTGGACAATCGATGATTGTTGAACTGCCAAGTTGAAGTAGAATACCTAGTGGAAGGAAAGCAATTCTTTTCTTCACGTAGAGGATGGGAATTAAGTTTCTTAATGTTGAAATTGTAGTTGTACCTTGGCGATAACGGATTTTGAAGCACCACATGTTGAGAAAACGACAAGAACGGAATAGCACATGCTCAACACTCACAAAACTATTTTAACTAAGAAAAAGGACTCCAAGGCAACAGAACAAAAGCGCACAAAGACGCACTCTAATATACAATCGAATTCTGTGGGCTCAGTTTTGGTCGCCAGGGGCCGCGCTTTTATGCTTTCCCTAATCTACGTCTCACTTATCCGTAGGGAGCACATAACTGAATTTTGTTACTCAAAATTTCTCATCCTTTACTTCCAGCAAACATTGACCGGTTCATAAGTTGTTTCTGTTGGAAGTGGCCGATTCGTGATTCCTTTCTGAAATGGTATCCTACACTGTGCAATATATGACTGATACAAAATTCGCTATTATTCAAAAATAAGGAGAGGGAATATTCCCCTCTTATTGGAAAAATTGAGAAACGAGGATAATCGACAAATTTAAAGATGAGAATTTCAAATGGTATGCAAGATGCAATGAAAGAAACTCGTTCCTCCTCGGATGAAATTTGAATTAATCTTTTAATATTGAAATTACCACGCTACAGATGACTCATATCAAATTCGTCATTATTCAACATTAGGGATAAGAAATATTGTCACGAGTAGGAAGAAGCGTCGTCCTTTAGTGGGAAAAAATTGAGAATCAAGGATAACCGACGAATAAAGAACTGAAAAGTAAAAAAGGAATACTAAGCGGAAGAGAAAAAGTTTTGAAATACTCTTCGTACTATTGAAATTACTGTGCCAAATGACTGGTCTAAAATTTGCCATTAATCAACATTAACGATAAATAATGATGTTATGGATAATATCGGGCGATGCCTATCGATGGCAAATCCTTTCTAGGAATAGATTGAAAATATTAATTCGTTTGCCTCTCAATTTATGTGTTATACACGTATTATTTGGAACATGTTTTAATATTTTGTTATAAGTATTG
The DNA here is from genome assembly GCF_001483705.2 of Eufriesea mexicana. Lineage (NCBI taxonomy): Eukaryota > Metazoa > Arthropoda > Insecta > Hymenoptera > Apidae > Eufriesea > Eufriesea mexicana. Next base: position 1,942,287 of record NW_016908250.1, on the reverse strand, counting down.
AAATTAAGTATTCATCTATTCGTCTCCTAACCTTTAAACTATTTCGCCATAGACTAACATGCACAGTCCCTCCTGACTTTAATTTTGTACGCACCGTTCAAATTCGCAATACAATTCCTTAACGGAAAAAGACTATTGGTTATAACTGCAACATATTTATCTATTTCCTGCTAATGAAATTTGCGTGAATCGTGTGTATTTTGTGCATATTTCTCAAAACATCTCCTTCTCTTCTATGCAATAGAAAATTCTTGAAGTTAACTTTAAAATTTCAGAAATTACTATTTTTTCTTGTAAAAAGGTACTCCAATTATTTCCAGATTGAAGTCGGAATATCTATACTATGCAAAAGATGCAGCAAATCCAGCATCGATGCTTCAACGAAACATATCCATGATCGACTCACCTTTCAAATATATGCGTCTAAAGCCAAAGAATAATGACTATAACTTATATTAAGAAATTTTCACCTTGACAGTGCACGAGGAGTTGCTGAAGGGGAAATGGAATCGCGCGAAGTGGTGGGGTTAAGGAATAGCTGGAAGCCAGATCATGATCACTTTGAATGGGGTGTTTGCCAAGTCATGCTTCGTTGATGGGGTTTGGGGGTTCTTGGAGGACACATCACGGCGAAGAAGCTCAGGCGAAAAATCAGCGTGAGTTTTGCATTACAAATTAGACGCCGGATATATGCATGTGCATCTTTTATTATTCATCGGATTCCCTATGCCTGGCAAATGAAATATACTAACAACAATTATTCTCGTATCGATTTATTTCCCCTAATTTATGTCGTACGTTTCCTTCATTCCATTCAAAATTCATTCCCTTAAAGAATTTATTCCTTTATGCCTAACATAACTATTAATACTTTGTTAAAATTTATTTTCTTAAATTATTTTGCATTTAAGGCACAGCCATCTGTTCAAGTAGACCCAACTGTTCATAATTCATATTTATTAGCATCTACGATTGTAATGTTAACAATTTGATACCGTACTGTATCTTTATTCGAGTATTATAAATTGGAAGCCATGAAAGATGTACTAATCGTAGGGGGATAAATGGAGGCCAAGGTATGGGAATTGAAATGGAATTTAAACACCTACCTTTATCAATGCTTTATACCGAAAGACGAGTTATAGGCTTTTCGAATTTTATCACATACGTAACATGTAACGTGTAAAAAATTAATGAAGGGGAATGGAGGCATGCTGAAGAATCGGTCATATTAAATGTTTATTTTCGCTATCCCTTTAATGAAACAGATGAAGAAAAGCGGCTCATATTCTACTTTCGATGAAAGTTTTACACCCTCTTTCTAGAAATAAAGTGATCACTATGGAGGACGTCTACTTTGATCATTGTATGTTGAGTTTATAGAGGGTATTTAATCTTCGACAAATATTATAAGGAGATAGTTATTTAGGAAATTAAAATTGGGTATCTCGTCATTTGCTGACCTTATATTAAGAAATTGCAATGGGTATCTAAGGAATAATGAAGAGAAGAAGAGTGCGTTATTAGAGTAGATAAGTACCAACGAATCCTCCTAAATTATTGCTTATTTTATCAGTACTACTAATATGCATGACATTTCTAGGTCATAATATACTTTATTTCACACTTCAATTTCATATATGTAACGATGAAATTTAGAAAGAAGGTTGAAAGGAGAATGGTATTATTTTAAAACATGATTTATGCGTGTGCTCCAATTTAATTATACAATCGAATACTTAATAACTTATTCCTCTGATTACAATCATTCTGACACGTAATGCATACAATTAATAAAGAGTTTTATTGAAAGATGATAAAAATAATAAAATATATAACGTAGGTTTGAAATTTATATGTGATAATTAAAAATGCGGAAAACTTTTCCAGTGAAAATATGGATTTTTTCCTCAGGGCTTTAATTAAATGCGCCAATAAGTACCAGAGACAAGATGTATTACCGGAGTATACAATTGGGTTATATAGTAACAAGAAATTCGAAACAAAACGTTATTAGCTGGTGGGACGAGCTTTAAAAGCTTACCTTCCTTTCATGGAACAGGTTTCATTTTTTGCTAACTTCAGAATACTTTCAACGGAATCACAATTAATTATCTCAACTAATATTACGCTAAGTCATAATTGCAACTGCAGAAACTATATCAGAATTTTATTTTGAAAATTAATATTTTATTCTGTTGCTTACGCTTCCTACTTCCCCAGCTTCTTATTTAATAAGGGATTTTTGGTGAAATTGTTTGCTAGTTAAAATAAAAATGTTCAAATCCTCTCCAGAGAAATTTTATTCTCATCTGTTTTTATTAAGCGCATTATTGACTGATTCAATGGAAACCTATTCCATTTGGAACATCTCCTTCCTTACTATTAATTCCAGTGGAGCAAGAATTCTGATACTTATTTTATTAAACGTTTTTGTTACATTCAACCTAGGTTAATTTTACCATTATTATAATGTTACACCAGGCTCCGCTATACGTCATTGCAGATATTCATCAAAATTTGCAGGGATTATATTAAATCGATTGCCAACAATGTACTAACATACTCCTTTACTTGTTAAGTACTCAACAACGAAAGTAGACTATAATATACCACAATAATGAGGGAATGAACGTATTACAGGTAAGCACGGTATAATACCACTCTTGTACTTCTATAAAATATCACGTGGTGTAAAAAGTTCGTTCTCAAATCTGATAAAAGCATTTTATACTGGATATTGTTCATGATATAAAAGATTTTGCTTCATTATAAATAATGAGAAGTGGAAAATGTTATTAGCCATTCCTTCACAGGAAAACAGATTCTAAATTTAATATATCACGTATTAATTACACGCCTTTACATTTAATTTAAGAATTTAATATATGCTTTGCCATATAAAATGCGTTGGAAATTATTAATTAAGTGCAATTTCACATAATTTAACGAGTTTATAATTCTATCTTTTGAGGAATTTACATATTTGTTCCCAATAGGCTGTATCTACATTCATTTATTTTTATTTTGTCTCATACAGTACAATACAATAACGAGATATTAGTACAATAGGATACTAATTCTGCTACTTTAAAGAATCGGAATATTCTCAATCAACCAATAAGAGATATCAAATTTAGAAAATTAAGGGAAATTGATATTTCTTTACACTTCTCGTGATATCTTCATACCTGTTGAATCACCAAAAGTGATTATTCTAGCAAGATATTGCCCACAGAGGGTAATAAAGATACGAAACAGAAAAATCAAATAATGGATATTTACATTAAAATTATAATATCTATGGTTTCTACAAGAAGCGTAACAGATATGCCAGCTATTTTTGAAAGCTTCGTATTTTTTAACCCAACAGATCCTTAAGAGTGATTCACTTAACCAAATAATATTAATATAAAATATTATCGGTGTACGAAGTTATCTATAGCTCAAAACCAATCTTGACATGCAATTATATAATTTCCTTCATGTCAACCTTATATCATAGATTCGTATGAAATAAAATAAAACTTAACGTTAGAACTACCTAACCCGTTATTGCATCTAATTCCTGTTTTCCTGCTTTCATAATTATTTAAAAAATACCCTTCTGGATCAAAACTTTTATTCATACTTGTTATTAATGTAAAAGCAGTTTTATATATCCTTACCTATTTCCATTAAATTACATGATATAGTATGTATACTTTATTCAGACTTACGTTGTAGCTCGGAATCTCTAATATTGAACAAGAGACACTCGCATAAATTTCCGCGTACCAATTTCACGTCTCGAATGCACTGCTGAAGCACACTCATCCGAGAATATCTAACAAAATTGGAAAAATGCGAGGCACAGAAACTTCGACGAAAGAATCCCATCAATCTCCATCAGTTTATAAGTAAAGCTATCAATTTCTAAACACGAGGCACTTATATTCAATGGTTAACTGCCGAATAACTGTAATACCTGAACAGAATCGAAATTGCACCGCGCATATGTGCATTGGCTATCGAATCCACGACATGTGAACGTCCGCCATTCGAAAACGAAGAAATGGATAAAGAGCACATCTTATCGCACGTTCTATTCCATAATCTCGTTTTATCTGACATCGTAGAATCGACCACTGCTATCAGATGTCACCTCAATGACACTCCTCGATGCGTACTCGTCTACCATCCTTCGCTCAACTATGACCAAGTTAAGGTCTAAATTTCGATACGCCTTATTGCCACTCATTCACTGTAGCCGTATCATAAATCCATGTCGAGGATGCTGTCGGCGAATCGAATAAATCCAGTTTATTGTGTGACGGTATTTGGACAGATACACAGTGATCTGCAGAATTAGACTCAGTAAGATACAGCGAAGTAATTTTATGGTAGCATGTAATAAGGTAGAGGTGAGTCCTGTCAGTTACGACAATGGAAATGGCAATTAACCCTTTGTACTTTGAAAACATTTTCATTTCTTCGATATATAGCGCATTCAATCAGATGAGAGCACTGGCAGTTATTTTTAAAATAAAAACTTTGTTTCGAAAAAAGGTGATTAAATGTATCTTCGAGTTTCCATGATGTGCTGCCTTTTTCAGTGTTTCCATTGTTACTGGTACTGAAGATAAGAATAGGTAATAAATTACATATCAGTGAATTCGTTCTAGAGGTACAAGTGGTGGGCAAAGTGTTGATCGGCTTTTCGTGAGAGGAAGTTGTGGAGAATAATCTTATACTATACTGTAGCATTAGAAATACTTATAGCACTATGTAAATATTACGTAAAGAAGGGAATATAATAGGAAAATAGTAGAAGATGAGTAAGTGTCTCATTTTAAAAGTATATGAAAAACTTTGTATGGCTGACGGAATAAAAGGATCTATGTGAACAAATGTAAAATATACAGATTAAATGTGCCATTTTCACTCATATCCTTGAAACGGGACATTTCCGGACTTTAAATGCTTATAGCGATATACTATTTTTGTAACGTACATTAATATTATGGTACACACATACCCTAATCTTATCTGCATATTTAAAATTAGACTTCTACTCATTCTAAGGTTTCTTTTATGAGATCTTTCTGTATATAAGCCTTTTAATCGGCGAAAACGATTTACCTTCCTTCCCATGACCTTCCATATCATAGTACCCGCTTACCTTAATTTCGCGAGTATTTTTACAATAACTTGCGATTCGTGAAATTTAAAACTTCTTATTCACACATTTTCCACAAGTGTGCCACCTTCTTCATTAACATCATAGTCAATTCCAATTTTCTTACACCTTTGTATCATGAAAATTTTTTTTTGATTCACAATTATGTGCTCATAACGTAGTGAAAGCATATTCGAGGCTGAAAATTTCGTGTTATGAAGAAAGGAGGCTATAAATGGACGCTCTCTTGCCTTATACCTTCGTAAGGAAGAAAACCAAGTAACGAACTGCAGAACTCTTTATAGCGGCGCCAGTTGAGTGCAGCGATTTAGAGACATACTTCACTCGTATTTTATTTGTCATTGTCGAAATCAGGATCCACGTACATGGCTCGACGTACTGCTTCGAATCCTGACTTTATGCCAGGTATCGAGCATTATTGCTTCTGACAAGCACGCGAACACGTACGAACAACTGCGTTCGAAGAATTTCCGCACAAACTGAGATAGGATAAAGCTTATCACTCTCGCAAGTTTAACCACAAACGGTAGGTTTGACCTTCGCCTTTATTGATCTCGTTGCAGCTAGAACGTACCGCGATACTAACCCAGTTATGTCTGTGCAAGGACGACCAATCCTCTTCCTCGTGAAGTATCTCGACGTGACTGCGCAAGTAGATGGTAGATAGGTTAAATTACGAGGAAGAATTACATAACCAGTACTGGATAAGCGATGAAGAATCATCTGAGAACGTATATAACAATGTATAGTGGAAGAACAGCTCTCAGAGGAATAAATTTGAAATTTTCCGTCTACATTATTGGGAAAATGAGGATGGACGAGATTTGCTAAGGGAGGACGCCGAGGGACGTGCACTGGATGGTGTGAGTGGTGCCAAGTGTAAGAGGCTTTGTTAAACTGGAAATCTTCCTGGAGTATGTTTGACGTGAAACAGGAAGATGATAGTTTGACCTTTGGCTGTGTTTAACATCAGGTTTACGGGCGCTACCTGTATACCTATTTCTGAGGACACCAATCAAATTGACAGGACAAGGAATCCACATGACTTTTATCAACGATTAGCTTAGTTTAAACACAATTATAAATTATATTAGCATTCCTAACTCACGTTAACTGAATCTGTTACCACCGTCTAATTGGAGTAACCACTCGGTCAAATATACGGTCTCCGTTACTCTAGTGTGAAATATATGTAAACGTATATTTAAATATATGCAGTTGCCATGTAAATAGGATAATTAATGTTAGTCGAATGAGATGGGGAGTGCATTATGAACGGAATGCATAATTAATAAGACACCATAATGTGTGGTTATAGATACATTATAAAGGCAAGGGTGATAAACGTGGTACCGTGACGGAGAATTCTTGCCTTTGAATATTTCATTACGTCCAAATAAGAATAATTATTACAATTTCGTGAAAGATAATGAGCGTACTGAGCTACAAATATCATTTGCTAACTAAATGAAAATACCATTTGATAGATAATCATTATACGGCCAATTGAATTTGCAGCAAAGTAATGTATGAGTTATTAAGTTTAGCGTTAATAACAGATTGTCCAGAGCATGAGTTTGAAGTAAATATGGAAAGCATGAAAGTAAGATAAAAGATTCAATTATTAGTTTCTCGTATCATTGACTAAATTAATTTTACATGGGAAGAGATAGAATCAGGCAAGGCTATTCTATACGTTACAAATTTTCATTAAATCTGTAATAGCCACTTTGCAATTCTTTCAGTGTTTCCTTTAGTGAAAACGAATGAGTAATTTGAATTCTTCTAGCATCCTCAGTTTCTAAGAAAAATGTGCGTTTATCCAAAAATAAGCAATGAGAACGTTAGGAGGATCATTATTGTCTTACAAGACACGTGAGAGTGTCCTGAGTTAACCAATATCCCTGATTAAAATTATTTTTCGTTCTGAATAACTATAACTAGTTATGAGTTTAAAAATAAGTATCCGATCTCACTTGCTATTAATATTCTTGGATCTTTATAAAACTTTTCTTAAATGATACGAATTTGCTTCATAATGGAGTACTCTGCAGATACTTCTGAAGAAGAAACCACCGAAAAAATTTTAGAATAATGTTCCATATTAACATAACGGTGAAATATGTGTCCGTAAACTGAATAAAACGTATAAAAGCTAATACAGGTAATTTGACACAACGTCGCATACAATAGGATACCTTAATTTAGGTATCCTGAGAATGGTAATAATAATTTTGCAAAAATTATTGTATTTATTAGTAATATCACACTGATATTGTTAATAACAAATTACCTGAATGGTACATATGCAATAAGAATAGAAAGAGTTAAAAAGATATCGTCTATAGTAAAGAAGAACTGGTTATTAAGGCAACCAAAAAAATTCGGGAATCCTCGGCCGACTTCATCAACCGATTGTGGGTCATATTAAAAGGGCACCGCGCGACTGCTCAGGTCTTAACCGACTGGAGATCGGACAGGACACTTCGGGGTCTGGACCAGGCGCTTCCGGGACATCGCTAGCGGGATATTGGGGACCGTACCGAGGGACAGAGATGAGCAGCTGCCTGTGACAGATAGGATTTTGCACGTCAGCTTTATTACCGTGTTTTTGCGGTTCTACTTTCTCGTTTCTATTAAATTATTTCGTTGCTGCTTTTAATGTCTCACCGTTCCCATTACTAATCAGCTCTTCTCCAGGAATAATCTACATATTCAATTTATATGTTTATTTGACTACGGTGGTGGCGAGGTGGTGGTGACAGATGAACATTTCCAAGACCTATACATCATCCCCCAAAATCTTTTTTGTTTCAGAATCTCCTTACATCTATTTCCGGATCCTTTCATCGTTGGCTTCTTATCTCAAATTCGCGTTCATTTCATGGATGTGCTGCTTCCGTCTCATCGATGGAATGTTCCTTCCATTTGATTGACATTCGCGGTTTCTATTCGTCTCGCCTCTATTTTCCTTCGTGTTTATGTTTACATTAATGTACTATCTTTATAGCTTCTCTGGTTTCACAAGATTTAATCAGGAAGACATCATCGGCCGACAAGGGATAACAGCCTTTAAGCACAACTAGCTACATGATAGCATATATCGTTGTACGATGACACGCGTGCGTTTGGACACAGAATGTCACAATAAAGGAGATAACGTTGGATGATGTAGGACTCGTGCGTTTATGTCTAAGTAGCTATAAATATCTACAAGATGGATTTCAATGTTAAGAATAATGCGCGCGTTATCTGTACAAGTGTGAGCTACATAGCTTCGAGCGAATATGTCAATTCCATATACTTTCCTCTATATATCTCTCCTTTACCAAGTAGAAAATAATTGCTCTCGCGATAATCTCGATCGTTCTTGTGTACCGAACCGCCGACGCGACGTGCACTCGTGTACTCGATAATTCCACGCTCGTACGTCATCGTCACTACTCGAATCCGACGCTCATTCCAGCTACTATTAATCTCGTCATGCATCAGTGTCCAGGGTGACCCTCGGGTCACTGCTTCTTCTGGTGTCAATGCGAAGTTCCAGCAGCCCTGGTCGTCCTCCCCTATGGTGCATGCCTGAAGATGTTCCGGCATGTGTCTGCGGTCAGACCACTACGAATGATTAAGTTCTTCCGCTTCGGGTAGGAGCACATAATTTCTGTACGGCTGCAAGGCCTCTCTGGGAGCGTCATTGACTCGGGGACAACTTCCGGTCACGTGTAAGTCATGGTAAGGGCGGCAGTTACTGAGTTAGTCTAGGCCCAATCGTAAGGTCGGTGAGCCTGGAGTTGCCTTGGACACGGGAGTACTTCGCGTATGCTAGGCGGCCTTTTAAATAATCGCGAACTCGTTTGGGCGCGTCGCGAATATAACTCAGTTCTCCTTTGCCCGCGTTTCTCGTATTTGTGTCCTCAAATTTTTTGCAATTTAGTAATATTATAGGATGTTAAAGTATAATATACAGGCGTTGCGCCAGTAGAGTATAAATTTTAGTAAAACGAACCGGAACACTTTTTGTAAGGCGCGAAACGTAATAAAATGTCAGTAGCTTGACTTTAACTTCTTTCGCTCCAAGTTAGATTAAATACCTTTGATATAGATGTCGGCAGCACGCTGCGCCAGAATGGCGCATGTCAGTTCTTGATGCGTAGCCACAACCACGTTGTGAGATCTGATAGTCTGTATCGTCCCCAAAAACGAACTTCTGTAAGCAATGTCAAGCTAAGTCCTACGTACAGAATTCACGATATTTGCGATGTATTGAAGGCTCTCAAGGTTCTCTTTGATCTTCGAAAGTATAAAGCGGTCAGAAATTATTCTAATGAAATGTAAGTTAGGATATTAAATGTGGTATATGCTTCACAGCTATTTCTGCACCTACTGGACGTCAAGACTACAAGACATTACTTTAACCAGGATCTCCGGACTGTTACAGTATGCACTACATCGTATATTACTAGTCAAATACGAAGGTACATATCGACTCGGATTTAAAAAGTAGCTTGCAGTTAATGAAATGATAATTGTTGATCCATGGTGCGTGGTTAACTTATTATGACACATGGTACCGAGGTCTTAAATTAATAATAGTATTATAAATTTGATATCATTAATTATACTATTAGCACTAAGTTCTCGAAGAATCATATACAGTATTGAGCTTCCAAACACATGCATTAATTACAGACCTAATATTTTCAATTGCTTTGGAACTCCTGCGCCGTACCGTACTTGCAGCAATGAAATCGTTGCTACGAACGTGTTAAAACCGCGTTTTCGCGACGTATGGCGAAATGGGATTTATGAAGAATATTTCCGTAATACTTAAACGTCATGAGCTGTGAGTAATGCAATCCTTGACAATGTACGGGGATGACGTAATTACGACTACCTCATTATGACGAGTAAGACAGTAATCTATGTCAGATACTCTCTCGCTTGTTTCAATAGACGCGAAAGCTAACCCAGACCGTCTCACATCCTTAAGGCAATTGCGGTAGGCTGGACTAACTAATGATTAATCTCTCGAATTGCCGATGCCTGGAAAGGATAGCGTTTGAGAAACAATCCCTTCATTACAATTCTGAACCACGATCAACTAATTTTAATTCCATCTTTTATACCCAGATATAGACTTACATATACGGTTTCATTTATTGACCGGATTTAATTACTGCATTCCATTACTAATAATTCTGTTTAAATTTTAGAAAGTATCATCTATAATATCGTCACTTTACTACACACCCTAACCTTTGCAGGTTGATCAGCGGAGTGTTCAATGGCTCAAGCTTCCATCATACTCTTACGCGAACCTGCACTATACACCATAGGTGCTGTCACACACGTGTGTCATAACTACGTGCTACGTAGAGCTACCCGAGTTAGAGGCTTGCACAGGGTACGTTTTAAGCGGATTTTAACATTCGTCTTAATGTCTTCCTTCCACATCATCGTATTAATCAGCTACCACCATGTTTAAAATAATTCTCAATTCTTGATGAACATTAGATATCGCTGCAAAGGAATCACTCCATTCAATGCTTGTTTCGAAACTAATTACGAAATATACAACACCAAACGATACCTAATCTTTTGCTGTATCGGATGAAGTATATATTTTCTACGACTGTAAATATATAAATTTGTTGCCTATTGCATTTCATCAAAATCACTCGTTTAAGTCCTCTGCGGACTCCATAAAGAATTGACCAATGACAAAACAAACAAAACGCACATCACAAATGCAATTCCCAAAGGGGATAAAACAATTTGTCTTAGATACTCTACCTTCGCAAATGCCGAGAGCATAAGTTGCTTATTGCAAAATAAACGTAGTATAGCATACATTCTTTCACGCACACGTGGTTTTACGGAGGTTACCGAGAGAACGAGGATCGAATTTGCAAAGCCCAGGTTAGTAGACGAACATTGGGTGATGCGACGTACCCATAGTATGATCATATACGATCATGTTAACCCCTTGCACTCAACGACCTTTTGGCTATAGGAGAGTGGAGCATCAAATATTCTCTATTAAAGGACAGACTATACATCCTTGAGCCTTAAATTTAGGATTGTATAAATATAGAATTGTAGAACAATTTGACTACGATACCTCTCACACTGTTACATACCACTAAATTTGATATATTAACAAATGTCGATCATCCAAATTTTATTAAATGGCGACTGAGGGCCATCACCGCCCAACTACAAAGGGTTAACTTATAGTCGGAGTCGAAGTTATTTATTGTTGAATTGAGTTGTAGAGTTAAGAGTCAAAGTCGATCATGGTTGCAATATTGTAACATAGCAGTGGGCGTTGTAGTAAGCCGAGAAATTATTTGTAACTTCATAGCCATTCTCGCATATATATGATGTTGTTACAAATAAGCATGACCACAGTGCAATCTCTAAATTATTTAGACATTTATTTGATCGTGATCATAGTTACGTATGCTCTTTTGGCTCCATTCTACTGATTTAACACATTGTGCTCGAGAGGATACCTTCAATCGGAATTTGATAATATTTCAAAGCCCAAAAGCCATATGTACGTCAAATCCCATAAAATGTAACGGTGTGCGAGGTATCGAAATCAAACAAGTCATCACGTTAATTACCATACGATTTCATGTTACTGCTCGGAAATGTATTGTCAGCTTTGAAACAGAAAAGCATTGGACTCCAACCCTCCATTTCCAAAAAATCGTCCAGTGCAAAGGGTTAATTTCCATCAATAACGCATACGTTATTCAGGTACTATTTACAAGTCGACATTCCTAATGCTAACCATGTATATTAATCAGTTTGCTATTTCAAATTTCTAAGCCAAAATGCAAATTCTATATTCTTGCCATACTTCATGCCATCCGTGTCACTAGCGGAATCCTTTCACATATTTTCAGCCAAATTGTCCGTTGGATATCTCGTGAAACATAACATAAATTCTAATTTTCGCCATTATCCGGACAAATTGTTGGAAAGCATGGAACAACCTTTGTTGGACGTTCAAAGATAAGCGAACCATGAAATGTGACGCTTGAAATGCAGCAGTGCAAACCTGGGGAAACAGAGACCTGGAGAGTACATACTGTACAGCGAACGTTGAACAAAGGCGAAAACATGTTTGCTAGGCAAGGAACGCCCAAGAACCTCGTTTACAAAACGAACACTGCTAATCTTCTGCAAACATGCGCTCTAAAATGGTTCATTGAGATACGTCCAGCAGTTGCTTGTTATAGTGATTGAGGATAACCCATCTGAAGTACATCTAAAAACCCCACATGCCTCATCAAGTTTGATACAGTTCTCAACTTCCACGAGAGTGCCACGACCTCGTGGCTCTCTCTAAATTCCTCAGAGAACAAAAGGGTTACCTCACCAGCTTCCAACGTTCCTTCCAAAATTTCATCTTTCCTGTCTCCCGACATACCCTCCGCTATATTTAGGCTCGTGACAATGTCCGCCGCGCCGGATCGGAAATATGGATGGAAGGTGGATGAATCGAAACACGTGACCGAATGTGTCGCCACTTACGAGAGACACGGTATCCGCCATAGTATACAGAATGTCACTGGTATAAATGAAGCTTTCACACTCTCCGCGCAGCCACAATTCGCTGGCTCCCCTCCTTCTACTCCTTTTTCGCATCTT